>NW_003852657.1:0-2157 GCF_000181295.1 Otolemur garnettii | reverse complement strand
GCCCGGTTTGGGTTCAGACACGACAACTTCAGTGTATGTGCCCTGGTGCCTTAGCCAGTGAGCTACGGGCACCGAGCCACATCCTTAGGTCTTTTAGACATGTAAAATTTTATTTTTGATGTATGGTAAGGTAGGGATCTAATTCAACTTTTTTTTATATGGATTTTTTTTTTTTTTGAGACAAAGTCTTACTATGTTACCCTGGGTAGAGTGCCATGGTGTCATAGCAACCTCCAACTTTTGAGCTTAAGCAATTCTCTTGCCCCAGCCTCCCAAGTAGCTGGGACTACAGGCACTCACCACAATGCCCAGGTATTTTTTTGTTGTTGTTGTTGTAGTTGCTTAATTGGCCTGGGCCTGGTTGGAACCCGCCACCCGGGGGTATGTGGACGGCACTGTAACCACTGTCGTACAGGCACTGAGCTGGATACTTTTTTCTTTTTAAGAGATAAGATCTCACTCTGTCACCCAGGCCACAGTGTGGTGGCATCAGCATAGGTCACAGCAACCTCAAACTCCTGGGCTCAAGTGACCCTCTTACTTCATTCTCTTAAGTAGTTGGTATTATAGGTGTGTACAACCATGCCTGAGTAATTGTTTGATTTTTAGTAGAGACTGGGTCTTAGTTATTCTCAGGCTGGTCTGGAACTCCCGAGAACAAGGGATCCTCTCACATCGCTTTCCAAATTGCTGGGATTACAGGCATGACCCACCTCCCCACCCCCCAGGGATACCGGGGGACCACTGTGTTGATCAGAGCCTGGGCACGGTGTGGACACCGAGGCAGGGCTTGTCCGTGCGTCCCCAAGGCCAGTATTGGTGGGCCACTGCCTACCACCTCAGGCCTGAGGTGGCAAGGGAAGTGTTGGCTGGCGGTTCTGCCTGCATTTCTCAGCATTCCTGCAGGCTGTGGGTGTTGGCAGCAGACAGCACTGAGTAGCTCTCAGTGGGAGCTGATTGGTGACAGCCACCAGCCTTGGGACAAGAGATAGTGGACCCGGTAAACACAGGGCACCTCTCCCTCCTCAGAGGCCTTCTTGGACCCTAAAGCCTGGCCGTGGGCCCCGGGACGGCGCCTCCCCTGCCAGTGCCATGGCCCTAGACAGCCTTTCCAAGACAGGGCCACAGCCACCCCATGCCTTCAGAATCTGCCACCCTGATGAGCCTGACCCCCTTGGACTGGTGGCCAGACCCTGCACCAGCACCGAAATGGTGAACAAGTTGCTCAAGACTCAGGTGATCATCAGGGTGTTTGAGCAACAAGCTGTTTGGGGTAAACGTCCCTGGGGTCCAGTGTACGTCTTTGGCTCCCTGGGTGTGTTGCTGCTGAAGGCTGAGCTCGGAGCTTTCAGGGTCTTCACGACCAGAACAACATAACCCTGACCCATCAGGCAGTTTCTCAACCTCCAGCACACACACACCCCCTTTCTCCCTCG
The DNA here is from genome assembly GCF_000181295.1 of Otolemur garnettii. Lineage (NCBI taxonomy): Eukaryota > Metazoa > Chordata > Mammalia > Primates > Galagidae > Otolemur > Otolemur garnettii. The sequence goes on along the minus strand of NW_003852657.1, from coordinate 721 downwards.
TAGCTTCCCCCACCTCTCTATCACTCCACACAGTGTCCCTGAGGGCACATGATTTTGCTCCCTCTGGTAGGTGAGGACGTGTCCTATCTGTCTCTGTGTGTCTGCATTGTTTCCCTTAAGAGAAGGGCCTCGGGTTCCATCCATAATGGAAAACACAGGATCCCATTCTTCCTGTTTTTGTTTTTGTGTTTGTTATTTTCTATATGGACTAATGTATTCGGAACACGTTGATCAAATGGCTACCGTGGACCAATGCAATACCAGGGATATCCGTCCAAAGCAAATTCACCAGCAGAGACTTCGTGTCCTCTTTCTCTGCGGGAAACCGCCTCCTCCCAGAAACCGAGACCCCAAACCCGTCACTCCTCTCTACCCACGGGCCAATACAAGGAATCAGGGATGGCTCTAAGCCACTTCAGGAATTTTCCTGGCCCTCTTCATCTGCTCCCATTCTGGTCTTTCCTAGGCTTTCTCTACTCAACTTGAGATCTTCTCCCGCTGCAACCCCCGACTCCGACCCTGGGTCTTTGAACCTGACATTTCTATATGACCTCTACCTCAGCCTTTCACTCTTAGATCTCCCCAATCCCTTTCATCTTTCAAGAACGCTTTCACTCATTTTTTTTTTTTTTGTCTGCACACACAGATGTTTATTGTTTCCCCAGCTCCCTGGTGGTAAAGATGCAGGGTGAGGGGGCTTCTGGGCCCAGACGAGGCTCCT
>NW_003852656.1:1316526-1334110 GCF_000181295.1 Otolemur garnettii | reverse complement strand
TAAAACCCACTTGGTCGTGGTGTATAATTTCTTTGATGTGTTGCTGGATTCTGTTGGTTAGGATCTTGCTGAATATTTTTGCATCAGTATTCATTAGTGATATTGGTCTATAATTTTCTTTTCTTGTTAGGTCTTTTCCTGGTTTGGGAATCAAGGAGATGTTTGCTTCATAGAATGTGTTGGGTAGTATTCCATATTTTTCTATATTTTGGAAAAGGTTGAGTTATATAGGTATTAGTTCCTCTTTAAAGGTTTGGTAGAATTCTGACGTGAAGCCATTTGGTCCTGGGCTTTTGTTTTTAGGGAGATTTTGTATGGTTGATGCTATTTCAGAACTTGATACAGGCCTGTTCAACATTTCCACTTCATTCTGGCTAAGTTTTGGGAGGTGGTGTGCTTCCAAGTATGGTCGATTTCCTTCAGATTTTCATATTTCTGGAAATAAATTTTCTTGTAATATTCTTTAAGGATTCCTTGAATTTCTAAAGGTTCTTTTGTTATTTCATCTTTACCATTTCAGATTGATGAGATTAGAGATTTTACTCTTTTTTTCTTGGTTAGGTTGGCCAAAGGTTTATCGATTTTATTAACCTTTTCAAAAACCAACTTTTTGATTTATTGATCTGTTCTATCATCTTTTTGTTTTCAATTTCATTTAAGTCTGCTCTAATTTTGGTGATTTCTTTTCTTCTGCTGGATTTGGGATTGGAATGTTCTTCCTTTTCCAGTTGCTTGAGATGTCCCATTAAGTTGTTAACTTCCTCTCTTTCCGTTCTCTTGAGGAAGGTTTGCAGTGCTATAAATTTCCCTTTTAGGGCTGCCATTGCAGTATCCCAGAGGTTCTGATAACTCATCTCTTCACTATCATTTTGTTCTAAAAATTTGGTAATTTTCTTCTTGATCTCGTCTCTGACCTATCTATCATTCAGCATAAGGTTATTTAGCTTCCATGTTTTTGTATAAGACTGCAGATTCCTATTGTTACTGAGTTCAACTTTTATTCCATGACTGTCTGAGAAGATGCATGGAATAATTTCTATTCTTTTAAATTTACTCAGGTTAGACTTATGGCCTAAGATGTGATCGATTTTGGAGTATGTTCCATGGACTGTTAAGAAAAATGTATATTCGGTTTTGTTAGGATAAAATGTTCTGTAGATGTCTGTTAAATCCAAAAGTTGAATAGTTAAATTTAAATCTAAAATTTCTTTGCTGAGCTTTTTATTGGAGAATCTATCCAACACTGCCATCTCCGACTATGATGGAGCTGGGAGAGGTCAAGTTGCTCATGCCTGTTAGAGTATCTCTTATAAATTGAGGTGCATTCTGGTTGGATGCATAGATATTGATAATTGATATCTCATCATATTGAGTTACCCTTAGCAAATATAAAATGGCCATCCTTATCCTTGCTTACTCTTGTTGGTTTAAACCTTAATGTGTCTGTGAGTAAAATTGCAACACCTACTTTTTTCTGCTTTCCATTTGCCTGGAATATAGATGACCATCCCTTAACTCTGAGTCTGTATATATCTTTTAAAGTAAGATGCAATTTTTGAATATAACAGATGTCCGGTCTGAGTTTCTCTATCCAAGCAGACAATCTGTGCCTCTTTAGAGGACAATTTAAGCCATTCACATTGATTGAAATTATTGATAAGCCTGGTGAAATATTGGGCATCAAGTTGCTTAAAAGTCCAGTAGACATTTTTGATCCTTTCGCCACTGTGGAAGTTGGAATTTGATCAAAAGTTTCTGAGTAAGTTTACCTTTGTAGTGGTGGATTACACTGGTCATTATGGAGGATAGGTTTGAGAATTTCCTGCAGAGGTGGTTTAGTTATGGCAAATTTCTTCAACACGTGAATGTTGTTAAAATATTTAATTTCTCCATCATAGATGAAATTCAGTTTAGCTGGATACAGGATCCTCAGTTGAAAGTTGGGGTTTTTTAGGAGATTAAAAGTCGATGACCACCCTCTTCTATCCTGAAAGGTTTCAGTAGAGAGATTTGTGGTCATTCTAATATTCTTCCCCTTGTAGGTTATGGTTTTCTTATACCTGGCTGCTTTTAGAATTTTCTCTTTCATGTTAACTTTAGTGAAGTTAATTATGATGTGCCTAGGGGATGTCTTATTTGGATTGAGTTGTACTGGGGTTCTGAAACTGTTTGCTACCTGAATTTCAGAATCTCTTGGCATATCTGGAAAATTCTCTTGATTGCATAATTTCTATGGTTTTCTTGTATCTAACTGCTTTCAGAATTTTCTCTTTCATTTTAACTTTGGTGAAGTTAATTATGATGTGCCTGGGGGATGTCTTGTTCAGGCTGAGTCATTCTGGGGTTCTGAAACTATCTGCCATCTGAATTTCAGAATCTCTTTGCATGTCTGGAAAGTTCTCTTTCATAATTTCATGAAGAAGAGCCTCTGAGTTTTGTGAAGCAACTTTATCACCTTCAGGGATTCCTATAGGCAAATATTAATTTTCTTCATATTATCCCAGAGTTCTCTGAGAGAAAGATCCATTTTTGCTTTCTATTTCTTTTCATCTTTGAGCTCTTGGGCTTGTTCAAAAGCTTTGTCTTCAATGTCAGAGATCCTTTCTTCTGCCTGTTCCACTCTGTTATTGAGGGATTCTACCATATTTTTCAGGTCTTTGAGGGCTACGAACTCTTGCTTCAATGTTTCAAAATCTTTGATCATTTTATTTTTGAAATCATTGAATTCTTGAGACATCTTTAGAATAATTTCTTGAGACATCTTTTGAATAATTTCATGAAGTTCTAGTTAACTCCTTTCTTCCAGTCTGTTAATCTTATTTGATGTCCAAATTCTGAACTCAATTTCTGACATCTCAGCCATCTGCTTATGGGTGGGATCTTCAGATGCATCTGCCACATCCTTCCTTGGGGGGTTGATCTACTCTGGTTATTCATATTACCAGAGTTTTTCCGCTGATTCCCCCCATGCTGAATTTACACTGTTTCACTAGGTGAGCAGGTAAGAAGTTCAGTTGGGGGCTCCAGAAGTAGTGTTTTACTAGCCCTTTTGGGCAAAGGCTGGCACTAGTGTCTGTACCTTTTCCCCTAGAGCTTTGCCAAGGATGGATATAGTGTTACAGTCTGAGAGACTGGAGGCCTGCTTGGTGTGGTGGGGCTGAGTGTCTCTATCTTGTTTTCGGTTGATCTCTGTTGTACCTTAGAAAATCAATTACTCTGAGTTAAAGTCTCACCTGAAACCACAAGGAGAGTTGACCCAGTGATGCATCCACTCCGCCATCTTGCTCCGCCTCCAAGGCTGGTTCTTTCAACAGGGAAAATTTATTCTTCCTTCCTCCCAAGCACAAAATATCCTCTCTTCCTTCCACAATAGCCTTCATGTTGGCTTCAAGCCTCTTTATACTCTTCTTTCTCCACTCCTTTCTCACTCACTACTATTTTCCCTTTTATAACAGATAACCCGGAGGGGGGGGCCAAGATGGCCGACTGAAGCCAGCCTCCAACAGAAGATCCCATCCAGCAGGAAGGATAATGTCCAGAAAATAACCAATTAAGCTAAAGATTGGGAGCCAAGCTGAGAGAGAAGAGTGATATCTGCAGGTCACCTCTGCTGAGGCAAGCTGTGACTCCAAGAAAGCCAACCTCAGGTTTTCTACAGGTGAGCGGTGAACTGAGGACCTATTGTCTCACCCCACATATGAGAGCTATAGGAAGTGGGGTTTACTTCCCTATAGGGACCCCACTGAGACTCCAAACATTCTCTCACCAGGCAGAAAAATTGAACTAATGTTTTCACTGCCTTCCTGAACTTCCAGTCTACCCTTTCCCCCTGGCCTGCATAGATTGTGAGAGGAGGCTCAAGAGCAGCATCCTCCACCCCTGCCAGACCAAGTGACCTGCTTATGGCCCACTTGTGACTGCCAGAACCAGTGCTCCCTGGGCTGCACTCCCTGTGCCCATCTATGCGTGCCCTCCCAGCCTCTGTGCCACACCCCCACCCAACCAGACTAGCCAAGTGCTCTCCTTGCTGAAGTCACTGGGCACTGGGGACTGCCAGAAATACATGCAGCCTCCCCAGCCCTCCTAAGCTGGTCTAGATCCATGTGCCTGTGCTCCCGGAGCTGCTCCTACAGCCAGAACTCCCTGGCTGCAGCAGTCACCCTGGGAGCTGCACAGGGTCACTTCCCACAAAGATTCAGCAACAATAAAGCGATCCCATGGGGGTCTAATTTTGAAGAGACACCTTCCCAACTCTGCAGACTCCCAGAGGAAACCAGAACTCACCCCATAGGGATACCTGTGCTGCATAGTGGCAGGGGCAAAGGTACAGTGGCTGAGGGAGAAAAGTATTTGGTAACTTGCTACCCTAAGAAAAGTATTTGTAAGTTGCTACTGAGTCTAAGTGTAACACTCACCAGTGTCTACTGAGTACCTGAGGCAGGCAGGCTTCAGCTCCACCAGCCATTTGATAGCAGAGGGTAGTGGCCGGGCTGTGGGTGCGTTTACCTTCCTTTGACTCTGACAGGCACAAACTCTTAGTACACCTGCTCATTGGAGGGAGCAGGACTTCACCATGAAAGGAGGAGCAAAGTGGAGAAAGAGACTCAGACCCCTGGTCCAACTATGCTACCAGATGGGCCTTTTTGACTCCACAGAGCATCAGAGCGAGCCAAAGTTGAGCAGCTAGTAGACCTCTGCCTTCTAGTTGCTGGAGACCTTTTGAACTCTCCCACTTGAGAGTTCATGCCAACTGGGTCTATTAGATTAGAACTCCTAACGTGGGCCAATCTCCCAAGGCACCTCTTGGGTGATAACTTGGTTGTGTAGTAAGGGGAAGGGTTGATTTCCCTCTTCCAATAGATGGTTACAGGGGGTGGGCTGCCTTGTTGCTTGTTTCTTTCCGCAGTTAAGACTCAGTCAGAGTCACTGATCCACTAGGATCGGACAAGAACCAGCTGAACACAAGACAGAGCCACCTAACCCCACCACACCAATCAAGATTCCTCAGCCTCAGACTGTAATACTATACGGGTCTTTTGCAAAGCTATAGGGGAAAAGCTGCAGCTATCAGTACCAGATCCTTGACAAAGGGCTGGTTAACCACAACCCTAGAAAATTCCAATCCAATTTCACCTTACCTGCCCATCTAGCCAACAGTGAAAAACAAACATGTGGCAGAATCAGCAGAAAAACTCAAGCAACATGAATAATCAGAGTAGATCAACTCCCCCAAGGAATGATATGATAGATACAGCACAAGGTCCCATTCATAAACAAATAGCTGAGATGTCAGAAATTGAGTCAGAATCTGGATAGCAAACAAGATCTTCAGAATGGAAGAAAGGAGGGAATTAGAATTTCAAGGATTTATTCAAAAGATATCTCAAGAATTCAAAGTTTTCAAGGACAAAATGACCAAAGATTTTGACACTTTGAGGCAAGAACTTGCAGCCCTCAAAGATCTGAGAAATACAGTAGAATCCCTCAGTAGCAGAATGGAACAGACAGAAGAAAGGATCTCTAATATTGAAGACAAAACATTTGAACACTCCCAAACACTCAATGAGGAAAAAAAGTGGAGAATAAAAACAGAGCATTCTCCCAGAAATCTCTGGGATAATTCAAAGAGAACTAATATTCACCTTATACAAATACCTGAAGGTGATGAGGTTTCTGTGAAGGATACAGAAGCTTTACTTCATGAAATAATCAAAGAGAATTTTCCAGACATGCCAGAAGATTCTGAAATCTAGATAGCAGACAGTTTCAGAACACTGGTGCAACTGAACCCAAATAAAAACTCTCATAGACATATTATAATTAGTTTCGCCAAAGTTAATATGAAGCAAGCTGCAAGACATAAAAAAAGCCATAACCTACAAAGGGAAGAACATTAGAATGACTACAGATCTCTCTGCTGAAGCCTTTCAAGCTAGAAGAGGTGGTCATTGACCTTTAACCTCTTTAAACAAAATCACTTTCAACCCAGGATCCTGTATTCGGCTAAACTGAGTTTCATTTATGATGGAGAAATTAAATATTTTAATGATATTCACATGTTGAAGAAATTTGTCATAACTAAACCAGCCCTCCAGGATATCCTCAGACCTATCCTCCATAATGAACACCACAATCCTCCACCACCAAAGTAAACTCACTCAGAAAATTTTGATCAAATTCCAACTTCAACAGTGGCAAAAGGATTAAAACGTCTGCTGGACTTTCAAAAAACTCAGTATCCAAAATACTATCTGGCTCATCAACACTGTCAATTAATGTGAATGGCTTAAATTGTACTCTAACGAATCACAGGTTGGCTGACTGGGTAAGACACCTTACTTTAAAAGATAAACAGACTCAGGGTGAAGGGATGGTCATCTATAATTCAGGTAAATGGAAATTAGGAAAAAGCAGGTATTGCAATTTTATTCGGAGATACAATAGGCTTTAAACCAACCAATGGATAAGGATAAGGATGGCCATTTCATATTTGTTAAGGGCAACACTCAACATGATGAGATTTCAATCTGCACCCAACCAGAATGCACCTCAATTTATAAGACAGACTGTGACGTACATGAGTAACTTGATATCCTCCAGCACCATAATTGTCAGGGATTTTAACACTCCTTTGGCAGTGTTGGATAAATCCTCCAAAAAGAAGTTAAGCAAAGAAATTTTAGACTCAAACCTAACCATTCAACATTTGCTTCTAACAGACATCTACAGAACATTTCATGCTAACAAAACTGAATACACATTCTTCTCATCAGCCCATGGATCATCCTCCCAAATTGATCACATCTTAGGTCACAAGTCTAACCTCAGCAAATTTAAAAGAATAGAAATCATTCCTTGTATTTTCTCAGAACATCATGGAATAAAAGTTGAACTCAGTAACAACAGGAATCTGCAGACTCATACAAAAACATGGAAACTAAATAACCTTATGCTGACTAATAGCTGGGTCTTGGATGAGATTAAGAAGGAAATTACCAAATTTTTGAAAAAAATGATAATGAAGATATGAACTATCAGAACCTCTGGGATACGGCAATGGCAGTCCTAAGAGAGAAATTTATAGTGTTGCAAGCTTTCCTCAAGAGAACAGAAAGAGAGGAAGTCAGTAACTTAATGGGACATCTTAAGCATCTGGAAAAGGAAGAACAGTCCAACCCTAAACTCAGCAGAAGAAAAGAAATAACTAAAATTAGAGCAGAACTAAATGAAATTGAAAACAAAAGAATCATACAACAGATCAACCAATCAAAGAGTTGGTTTTTTGAAAAGGTTAAGAAAATAGATAAACTTTGGCTAACCTAACCAAGAAAAAGAGTAAAATCCCTAATTTCATCAATCAGAAATGATAAAGGCCAAATAACAACAGACTCCACAGAAATTCAAAAAAACCTTAATGAATATTACAAAAACCTCTATTCTCAGAAGAAAATCAGAAGGAAATAGATCAATACTTGGAAACATGCCACCCTCCTAGATTTAGTCAGAAAGAAGTGGAAATGTTGAACAAGCCTATAACAATTCCGAGATAGTATCAACTATAAGAAATCTCCCCAAAAAGAAAAGCCTGGGACCAGATGGCTTCACATCAGAATTCTACCAAACCTTTAAAGAGGAACTGGTACCTATATTACTTAACCTTTTCCAAAACATAGAAAATGAAGGAATACTTCCCAACACATTCTATGAAGCAAATATCACCCTGATATCCAAACCAGGAAAAGACCCAACATGAAAAGAAAATTATAGACCAATATCTCTAATGAATATTGATGCAAAAATATTCAATAAGATCCTAGCAAACAGAATCCAACAACACATTAAACAAATTATACATCACGACCAGGTGGGTTTCATCCCAGGGTCCCAAGGATGGTTCAATATACATAAATCCATAAATATAATGAATCACATAAAAAATTAAAAAACAAAGACCATATGATTCTTTCAATCAATGTAGAAAATGATTTTGACAATATTCAGCATCCTTTCTTGATCAGTATGCTTAAGACAATAGGTATAGAAGGAACATTACTTAAACTGATAGAGGCCATCTACAACAAACCTATGGCCAATATATTGAATGGAGCAAAACTGAAATCATTTCCACTCAGATCAGGAAGGAGGCAAGGTTGCCCACTGTCTCCACTGCTTTTTAACATTGTAATGGAAGTCTTAGCCACTGCAATCAGGTAAGAGAAGGCAATCAAGGGGATCCAAATAGGACCAGAGATCAAACTGTTGCTCTGTGCAGACAATATGATTATATATCTGGAAAATCCCAGGGAATCAACTATAAAACTCCTAGAAGTGATCAAGGAATACAGCAACATCTCAGGCTACAAAATTAACACTCACAAATCTGTAGCCTTCATATATACCAACAATAGTCAAGGGGAAAAATCAATCAAGAACCCTATTTCCTTTACAGTAGTGCCAAAGAAGATGAAATATATGGGAGTGTATCTAACTAAGGATGTGGAGGATCTCAATAAAGAAAACTATGAAACCCTGAGAAAACGAATAGCTGAAGATGTCAACAAATAGAAAATATACCATACTCATGGCTGGGAAGAATCAACATGGTTAAAATGTGATACTCCCTAAAGCAATCTACAGATTTAATGTGATCCCTATTAAAGCACCTCTGTCATACTTTAAAGACCTGGAAAAATTAGTACTTCATTTGATATGGAAACAGAAAAAACCTTGAATAGCAAGACATTACTCAGAAATAAAAACAAATCAGGAGGAATCACGCTTCCAGACTTCAGACTATACTATAAATTGATAGTGATCAAAACAACATGGTACTGGCACAAAAATAGAGGGGTAGATGTATGGAACATAATTGAAGACCAAGAGGTGAACCCAGATGCTCATCGTCATTTGATTTTTGATAAGCCTATTAAAAATATAAATTTGGGGAAAGATTCCCTATTCAACAAATAGTCCTGGGTGAATTGGCTGGTGACCTATAGAAAATTTGAACTGGACCCACACCTTTCTCCTCTAACAAAAATTGACTTTTACTGGTTCAAGGATTTAAACTTAAGACATGAAACAATAACAATTCTTAGAGAGAGTGCAGGGGAAATGCTTGATAAAATTGACCTTGGAGAATACTTTATGAGGAGGACACCCTGGGCAATTGAAGAAATATCAAAAATACATTACTAGGATCTGATCAAATTAAAAAGCTTCTGCACTGCCAAGAATACACTAAGTAAAGCAAATAGACAGCCCTCAGAATGGGAGAGAATTTTTGCAAGTTATATATCTGACAAAGGTTTAATAACCTGAATCTACCGAGAACTCAAACTAATTACTAAAAAAAACCTCTCGTGATCCCATTTCATTTTGGGCAAGAGACCTGAACAGAAGCTTTTCTGAAGAAGATAGGTGCATGGTCTACAGACACATGAAAAAGTGCTCATCATCATTAATCATCAGAGAAATGCAAACCAAAACTACTCTGAGATACCATCTAACTCCAGTAAGAGTAGCCCACTTCACAAAATCTCAAAACTACAGATGTTGGTGTGGATGTAGAGAAAAGGGAACACTTCTGCACTGCTGGTGGGAATGCAAGCTAGTACATTTCTTTTGGAAGGAAGTTTGGAGAACACTCAGAGATCTAAATATAGACCTACCATTTGATCCTGCAATTTCTCTTCTAGGTGTATATCCAAAGGACCAAAAAAATCATTTGGCAATAAAGATATTTGCACCAGATTGTTCATTGCAGCTCAATTCATTATTGCCAACTCACGGAAGAAGCCCAAGTACCCATTGACCCATGAATGGATTAATAAATTGTGGTATATGTATACCATGGAATACTAGGCAGCATTAAAAAAATGAAGACTTTACCTTTTCTATGTTTACATGGATGGAGCTGGAAAATATTCTTCTTAGTAAAGTATCTCAGGAATGGAAAAAAATATATCCAATGTACTCACTAGTACTGTGAAACCAATTTATAATCACTCACACTTGCATATGAAAAATGAAATGCGGGTGGCATCTGTGGCTCAAAGGTTAGGGCACTGGCCCCATATGCTGGAGGTGGTGGGTTCAAAGCCAATACCGGCCAAAAAAAAGAAACACAACTATAGCCTAGGAGGAAGGAAGGAAGGGAGGGAGAGGGAAAGGGAGGAGGGTGAGTTGATAGAGGGAGGGTTGGTAGGGGGACCATACCTATGGAGCATATTGCAAGTACAAGTTGGATCTATCAGGTGTAAAACATAAATGTCTTAATCTTGTTATTGGGTAAAAGTGGTGAAGTCTATGTTGTTTAGTAGGATGTAAGCATTCCAATTTGTACAAATAATCAAGACATTGAATCCTATAATGGCATAAATGTATTTATGATCTATGTACAAAAGACTTAATTAAAAAGAGAGAGAGAAAGGAGAGGGGGTGAGTAAAAGGGAATATTGACCAAAGAAAAAAAAAGAGAGAGAGAGAGGCACAGAAAGAAGGAGACAGGAGTAATAAAAGTGTACAGTAGGCTACTTTGACCCACATCTTGAAAATCCCCAAACTCTGGGGATGCTGGGTTGGGTGGTTCCCTTTAGGTCAACAGCTCTTTACCACTCTGAGCAGACACAATACCCCCCTCCGCCAAATATAGAGAAAAGACAAAAATAGTATAAATCAAACCAAAACAAACAAAAACCTTACAGGATAAAATTGGGGGAAAAAAACAAATAACAGGAGCAGAAACACTAGCTAAAATTAAGTCCTTGTTATTAAAGAAGGCAACAATGGAAAATTATATTTACACTACAAAAATGAAGAAAGGAAAAAAATTTTGGGGGGGAAAGTTTGGAAACCAAACCAACCAAAAAAAACAATAAAACCAATTCTAAAAACAAAGTAGTGTATATATCTTGCTGAATATTGTCTGGGCAACAGATGATCTTCTGCAGTATGAGATGCTAATCACAATGCTGATACAGCTCTATGAGATGGAGATTGAAGGCCTTTGCTGACTACTTTGTCATCAAACCCTGCAAGGTTGAGAACCTGAATTTCTCCTCAGCAAGCTTAAAGGACACTTTAAACCATTAACCTTGGCTAAGTAGAAGCATTCCCAGGAAAGCACTTGTTGCTGCAATCTCTTCTGAAGCAGCTGCCTGCTTATCTGGTGCTCTATGCCCCTGAGGTCCAAGGCTATATAAGGCAGCCCTCCTACTGCTGAACACTGAAATTTCTGCTCTTCCCTGTCTTCTCCCTGACCTTTTCCACTGCTCACAGTCACTAGATTACTTGCCCAAGGCCTTCCAGCCCCACCCTCACTCTTTGACCCGGAGGGTGGAGCATTCAGGGGCAGTTCTCTCATAATGGCTGCACCTGCAGCCCACAACCAAACAATGTTAGCTCTGTTCTGGCCCAGCGGCTCAGTCCCGTGTCCTGGACAATACTTAAAGTCACCAGCACTTGTGACCAAGTTCTCCCAAGGTAATTCAACCCAGTGCCCAAGTTCAAACAAACAAAACAACCCAGAGGGAAGACTTGCCCTGTTTGCAATCTCACTGCTATTGTAGTTACACCTGCAGCAGCCTGTTTGCAACCACTTGCCACTTCTCCACTGCCTTTGTCCTCTTCCTGGGGTCCAGAAGTCTCTTGCTGTCTCCCTGCATCCCCAAAGGATTGTTTCTGGGCAGAGCCCACAAGCCCGAGATGCCTGGAATCTTCTCTCCCCAATCTCACTGCTCATGTTGCAAAGAAGGTGTTACTTGGCTGCCATATTGCTCTTCTCTTCCCCCACCACAGAGGGATGGAATCTTTTTTAAAATGTTCTATGAAGCCAACATCACACTGATACCCAAACCAGGAAAACACCAAACTAAAAAGGAGAACTTCAGATCAATCTCACTAAGGAACAAAGACACAAAAATTCTCAATAAAATCCTAGCCAATAGATTACAGTTACACATTAAAAAAATCATTTATCACAATCAGGTAGGTAGGTTTCATCCCAGGGACACAAGGCTGGTTTAACATATGAAAATCCATAAATTTAATCCACCATATCAACAGAAGCAAAAGCAAAGATCATATGATCCTCTCAACAGATGCAGAAAAAACATTCAAGAAAATTGAGCATCCTTTTCTAATTAGAACACTTAAGAATATATATATATATATATATAGAGAGAGAGAGAGAGAGAGAGAGAGAGTCTTTTTATGTTGCCCTCAGTAGAGTGTCATGGCATCACAGCTCATAACAACCTGAAACTCCTGGGTTTAAGCAATTCTCTTGCCTCAGCCTCCCAACTATCTGGGTTGACAGGTGCCTGCCACAACACCTGGCTATTTTTATTGTTGTAGTTATCATTGTTGTTTGGCAGGCCCAGGCTGGGTTTAAACCTGACAACCCAGTGTACATGGCTGAATGGAGTAAAACTGAAAGTTTATCCACTTAGAACTGGAACAAGAGAAGAATGTCCTCTATCATCACTACTATTCAACATAGTGCTGGAAGTTCTAGGCAATACAATCAGGGAAGAGAAAGAAATAAAGGGCATCCAAATGGGGGCAGAGGAGGTCAAACTCTTCCTCTTTACTGACAATATGATTTTATACTTAGAAAACCCCAAAGACTCAACCATAAGACTCTTGTCGATGGTCAAAAAAATACAGTAATACAGTAATGTGGCTCAGCACCTGTAACACAGTGGTTACAGTGCCAGCTACATACACTGAAGTTGGTGGGTTCGAACCCAGCCCCAGTCAGCTAAAGCAATAATCACAACTGCAACAACAACAACAAAAGTAGGCATTGTGGCAGGCACCTGTAAACCCAGCTACTTGGGAGGCTGTGGCAAGAGAATCACTTAATCCCAAGAGTTTGAGGTTGCTGTGAGCTGTGATGCTACGGCATTCTACCAAGGGTGACATAATGAGACTTCATCTCAAAAAAAACAAAATACAGTAATGTCTCAGGATACAAAATCAATGTCCACAAATCAGTAGCCTTTCTATATGCCCATATCAACCAAAATGCAAAGCTAATCAAGGACACAATTCCCTTCACAGTAGCTGCAAAAAAAATGAAATACCTAGGAATATATCTAATAAAAGAAGCCCTAAGGAAAGAAGTAGAAGAAACAAATGGAAGAACATGGCTCAGCACCTGTTGCTCAGTGGTTAGGGCACTGGCCACATGCACTGGGACTGGTAGGTTTGAACCTGGCTGGGGCTTGTTAAACAACAATAATGACAACAACAGCAATAACAAAAAATAGCTTGGTGTTGTGGTGGGAACCTGTAGTCCTACGTACTTGGGAGACTGAGGCAAGAGAATCACTGAAGCCCAAGAGTTTGAGGTTGCTGTGAGCTGTGACACCATGGCACTCTACTGAGGGCAACGTAGTGAGACTCTGTCTCAAAAGAAAGAAAGAAAGAAAGAAAGAAAGAAAGAAAGAAAGAAAGAAAGAAAGAGAGAAAGAGCGAGCAAATGGAAGAACATACCATGCTCTTGGCTGGGAAGAATCAACATTGTGGTCTATACTACCCAAAGCAATCTACACATTCAATGCAATCCTCATTAAAATTCCATCATCATATCATACTTTGAAGTTTTTGGAAAAATGATTCTTCATTTTGTATGGAACCAGGAAAAACTCATATAGCTAAGGAAATTATTAATAATAAAAACAAAGCTGGGGTATCACCCTACTGGACTTTAGGCTATGCTACAAAGCCATAGTGATCAAAACAGTATGGTATTGGCACAAAATTAGATACATTGACATGTGGAACTGAATAGAAAACCATGAGATAAAACTTACATCTTACAGCCACCTGATCTTTGATAAACCAAACAAGAACATACACTGGGAAAAGAACCCCTATTCAATAAATGGTGTTGAAGGAACTAGATAACCACATGTAAAGGACTGAAACTGGACCTGCACCTCTCACCACTTACAAAAATTGATTCAAGATGGATAAAAGATTTACATTTAAGGCATAAAATAATAAAAATCCCAAAGAAAATGTGGGGAAAACAGTTGGGGAAGTGATTTGTTGAAAGTCTGAGAAAAGATTTTATGAAGATGACTTCTATGGCAATTGCAACAACAAAAGCAAATAATGGGACTTAATTAAACTGAAAAGCTTCTGAACAGGTAAGGAAACAACAACCAAAGCAAACAGACAACCTTCAGAATGGGAAAAGATATTTGCACATTATGAATCAGACAAAAGCTTCATAACTAGGATCTACAGAGAGCTCAAATTAATCATCAACAGAAGAGCCAACAATCCCACATATCGGTGGGTAAGAGAGATGAATAGAATTTTCTCTAAAGAAGACAGACAAATGGCTAACAAACATATGAAAAAATGCTCATCATCCCTAATCTTCAGAGAAATGCAAATCAAAACCACTCTGAGACATCACCTAACCCCAGAGAGAATGGCCCACGTCACAAAATCTCAAAGCTGTGGATGCTGGCATGGATGTGGAGAGAAGGGAACACTTTTACAATGCTGGTGGGACTGCAAACTAATACAACACTTTTGGAAAGATGTATGGAGAACCCTCAAAGAACTCAAGCGAGACCTTCCATTTGATCCTGCAATCCCATTACTGAGCATCTACTGAGAAGAAAAAAATCCTTTTATTATAAGGACACTTGCACTAGACTGTTTATTGCAGCTCAACTTACAATTGTCAAAGCATGAAAACAACCTAAATGCCCACTGACCCAGAAATGGATTAACAAGCTGTGGTATATGTATACCATGGAATACTATTCAGCCATTAAAAAAGATGGAGACTTTATATCTTTTGTATTAACCTGGGTAGAGGTGGAACACATTCTTCTTAGTAAAGCATCACAAGAATAGAGAAGCAAAAATCCAATGTACTCAATTCTAATATGAAGGCAGTAGATGGGAGGCGGAGCAAGATGGTGGAGGGGATGCATCTCTGAATCAACTCTCCTTGTGGTTTTGGGTGAGAGTAGGGGTGCTGAATCCTTCCCTGAGTGGAGTGTTGGCACAGACAGGCAACATAGGCTGTGCAGCAAGGAGGCGAATTGCTGGATTGGAATTGTGACCCAAAACCATGGTATCTGCCAGAGAAAACTCAGTGCTGCAGCTGAAGAAGCACCAGCCCTGGCAGCCAATGGCCAGTGGCCAGTGGCTGGTGGCCTGACATGGCAGAAACCAATCCCTCCCCCATGGAGAACTGCTGTTCCCAATTAGTGGGGAGTTTGGGTGTTTTGCAGAGAGTGAGGTGAGGCCTGGACTCCTGCGTGGAATTTGGCGACCAGAAAGGGAAGCTGTTTGGACCCTGTTTGGAGAGTCAGAGGTCTAGGCGGCCAGACAGAAAAGTGAGGGGAAAGGACCCCAATTAGGATACAGACACACTTTGTAATTTTAGAAGTCTTGTGGCGCCATGCTGAAGCAGCGAGTGACAGAAGCAACCAAACCTTCTCCTACGGAGATGGAAAAGTCTTTTTGGGTTCCGCGCTGAGTCTGTGGGCATCGGCCATGGGCAGTCCCTCCTTGTGCAGGCTGAGGGCTCTTTTGTGCTCCCTATGGAGTCCATGAGCATTGGTGGTGGCTGGTCTCTCTCTCACGGAGACTGGAAACTCTTTTGTGCTCCACTGAATCCACGGGCATCAGTGGCAACCAGCCCCTTCCCCAGGGAAGACTACAATTTCCAGTTCGAGGAGAAACTAGGAGTTGAGTGGATAATCTGGTGAAGTGTGGACTCCTGTGCCAAATATGGAGGGCAGATAGGAGTGTCTTCTGGAACAGGACAGCCAAGGCTGGGTGGCTAGTTAGGAAGCAAACATACTGTGAAACTCCAAAAATGGCATCTCCATAGCACCGCTTCCTACGGACCAGTTGCTGAGAGTACATACAGCAGTCTAATAGAGTTTTTTCCTTTTTCTTTAAAAAAAAAAAAATATATATATATATATATATATAATTTTATGATGACCTTTTTTTTTGGTTTTGGTTTTGGTTTTTATTGTTTATCTTTTGTCTGTTTGTTTACTTGTTTCTGATCATCTGTGCATCTGTGTATTTGTGTGTCTGGTAACATTTTTGTCTGTTTATTTGTTTGTTTGGTGTCAATGTGTTTTGTATTTTACTAAATCTTTGGGTTGGATATTTTACCAAACCCCAATTTTCAATTCAACAAGAATATAGGGGAACAGGGAATGAGGGCAGACTGGAGATAGTTTTTAACAAAAACTCCAGTCCAGAGGGAGAGATAATGGCCAGAAAGAGCTCAACAAAGCTGAAGGAGGAGAGCTGAGCTGAGAGAAGAGCTAGATAAACACACATCTTCCCCATGCCCTGCACTCCCCCCATGGCAGGTGGCTTCCCTGCAGCTCCCACCACCTTCTCTGGGTGCTAGGTGGCCAGAGATCTACTGCTTGCTTGCTAAAGCCCTGTGCTCCCCCGGTGACAGGCAGATTCCCAACTGCTCCCAACACCCTCTCTGGGCGCTGGGCAGCCAGAGACCTGCTCCCTGCTTGCTCGAGCCCTGCATTCCCCAGTGGCAGGCAGAGTCCCTGCTGCTCCAGTCATCCTCTCTGGGCACTGGGTAGCCAGAGACCTGCTGCTTGCTTGCTTGCTTGAGCCCTGCACTACCCTGGTAGCAGGCGGATTCCCCGCTGTTCCCGCCACACTCACCAGGTGTTGGGTGGCCAGAAATCTGCTGCTTGCTTGCTTGAGCCCTGCACTCCCCCAGTGGCAGACAGAATCCCTGCTGCTCCTGCCACCATCACCAGGCACCAGGCGGCCAGAGACCAACTGCTTGCTTGAGCCACTCACTCTCCTGGTGGCAGGCAAATTCCCCGCTGCTCCCATCACCCTCACTGGACCTGGGCTGCCCAAGAACTGTGAGAGGACGGTCAGTTGAGAGGGAACCATACTAGAGCAGCAGTACCCCAAGGCAAAGAGCAGCAGCCACAGCAGTGGGAACAATAAGGCTCACACCCCTGAGGCTTTTCTGAACAGACACACCCTATCTCTCTGGACATCCAGAGGAAGCCAACATCTTCTCCAGTGGCAGCCACTGGAGGAACAGTTCGGGGAAGGATTCCAAATGGTATAAATTCAGCATGGGGCAAAATTAGCAGAAAAACTCAGGCAACATGAATAACCAGAGTAGATCAACTCCCCCAAGGAAAAATGGGGCAGATGCAATTGAAGACCCCATCCATAAACAGATAGCTGAGATGTCAGAAATTTAGTTCATAATTTGGATAGCAAATAAGATTAACAGAATGGAAGAAAGGAGGGAATTAGAATTTCAAGAAATTATTCAAAAGATGTCTCAAGAATTCGATGATTTCAAAGATAAAATGACCAAAGTTTTTGAAACATTGAGGCAAGAGTTTCCAGCCCTCCGAGATCTCTTTTTTTCCTTTTTTTTATTAGATCATAATTGTGTACATTAATTCTCTCATAGGATACAGTGTGTTACTTCTATATGCAGTTTGGAAAACTCTCATCCAGGTGGCCAACATAGCCATCATGTCTTTCTCATAATTGTTATGCTAAGACATTTATATTCAACCTTTAG
>NW_003852656.1:1300647-1302306 GCF_000181295.1 Otolemur garnettii | reverse complement strand
GGCAAGACCCTGGGAGGCAGGGCCAGCAGGCGGGGTGATGCAGCCCACCCCTACAGGAGTCAGTGTAGCCCTCAAGACCGTGGGAGGCAGGTGCAACCTGCCCCAGTGGAGGTCAGTTGTCCTTGCTGGCTACCAAAGCCCTAGAGACAGGTGCACCACTGGCGGGATGGCGCAACCCTCCCAGGCAGGAGCTGCTGGCGACAGCCAGCTGGCAAGGCCCGGTGAGAAGGGCACGCGACCTGCCCCTAGCGGGATGGCACAGCTCTCTCTGGTGGGAGGTCCCAGGAGGCAGGCACACATCTGCACGACCTGCCCCAGCAGAAGTCAGCTGCTGTGGCAATTCGCCAAGCCCCAGAGGCCACAAGCACCCGCTGGCTGGATGGTGCAACCCTTCCTCGTCGGAGCTGCTGGCGACTGCCAGCTAACAAGACCCTGGGAGGTGGGCATGAGACTGCCCTCCCTAGTCACCAAAGCCCTGGAGGCTGAAGCGCGATTGGCGGGATGGCGTGACCCTCTTAGGCAGGGGCTGGTGGTGATCCAGGGCCAGGGAGCCCCAGGAGGCAAGCACGCGGTTCCTCCACCTGCCCTAGCAGAAGTCAATTGCCTTCTTCAGTCACCAAAGCCCTGGAGGCAAGCAAGCAGCTGGCCAGACTGAGCGACCCTTCCCGGCAGGAGTCAATGGAAGCGCGGGCCAGCAGGGCTCCAGGAGGTGGGTGCGGCTCAGTGACCCGACCCAGCAGAAGTCTGTCACTGTCAAGGGCCACCAAAGCCCCAGAGGCGGATGCCTGGTGGGCTGTGCAGCCCTCCCTGTTCAGCGTCAGTCCCAGTCCCCGGCACCAAGGTCTCTGGAAGTGCAGATAGCAGCCGGGGAGACAGCTGAGCACAGAATGCCCTGACTGGGGGGGGCAGGTCCATCTGCACATAGAAACTGTGGATCAAGGAGTTCTCCCGGTGAAGGACTGGGATAGGGGGTTGGTCTTGAAAGGGTGGGTGGATGTTGTTCCTGGCTGTCCTCTCCCTGTCCCAGCCGGCAAGGGGAGGGAGAGTGGACAGGAAACTCAAAATGGCAGTGCGAATGCCAGTTCCACTTTTCTGCCTGGGGGAGGGTGTTCCGAGTCTCAACTCGGAACTTTACAGGGAACTAGTAAACTTCCCTGTTGGCGGCTCTCACTAGTGGAGTGAGAGAATAGGTCCTCAGTTTATCGGTGGCCTGTAGGAGTCTCTGAGGAGCAGTTGAAGAGGAAACAAAGGAAAAGCACACCTTTCTTGGGGGAGGGGATGGGCACTATTCCTTTGGAGAGATTTATGTACCTGTGGAGCGCCCTCTAGAAGTCTCTGTCTGTCTCAGAAGAGGTGTCCTGCTGGTATCACTCTTCTCTCTCAGCTGGGCTCCCAGTTTTCGATTTTGTTGGGTGTTTCTCCAGACTTTATCCTTTCTTCTGAACAGGAGTTTCTGTCGGAGACTGGTGCCTGTAGGCCATCTTGACCACTCCCCCCTGCCCTCCGAGATCTTAAAAATATGGTAGAATCCCTCAGTAACAGGGTGGAAAAGGCAGAAGAAAGGATCTCTGACATTGAAGACAAAGCTTTTGAACATGCCCAAGAACTCAAAGATGAAGAGAAATGGAGAGCAAAAATGGATCTTTCTCTCAGAGAGCT
>NW_003852656.1:1271333-1299180 GCF_000181295.1 Otolemur garnettii | reverse complement strand
TGAAGACATGAGTTGTCAGAACCTCTGGGATACTGCAAAGGCAGTTCTAAGAGGGAAATTTATAGCATTGCAAGCCTTCCTCAAGAGAATGGAAAGAGAGGAAGTTAACAACTTAATGAGACATCTCAAGCAACTGGAAAAGGAAGAACATTCCAATCCCAGTGTAGCTGGTTAGTCTAGATCATGCAGCCCCATGTTGCTTCCCTTCATCAAAATTGGGACCTAAGTCCTATCCCTGTACTGTTTCTACTCCCATTGGTTGTGGAGATGGAAGTGCCTGACGTCTCCTTTGGCCTGCAACAAGACAAAGAGCCCTAGCCTAGAGAACACTGGGTACTTAGTAGCATTTGGCGGAGAGGGAAGAATAACTTGGTCAGATTTATGTCTTGGGTGCCCCTTAGGCAGTGTAGGAGTGTACAGGACAGGCCTGGTTGCATAAATATTCATTATCAAAATCTCTTCATCTTGGGTGTTTCCCTTGACAAATATGTAGTGACCTTCCTTATCTTTCTTTATCTTTGTTGGTTTAAAGCCAATTGTATCTGCTACTAAAATTGCAACCCCTGCTTTTTTCTGATTTCCATTTGCTTGTATTATACACGTCCATCCCTTCACCCTGAGTCTCTTTATCTTTTACGGTAAGGTGAGATTCTTGTATAGAGCAGATGTCCGGACTGAGTTTATGTATCCAGTCAGCCAGCCTGTGCATCTTTAGAGGACAATTTAAACCATTCACATTAATTGAGAGAATTGATAAGCCTGGTTGTGTTTTGGGTGTCATGATTTTTGGATGTTCAGTGGACATTTTTAATCCTTTCATCACTGTGGAAGTTGTCTTTTGTTAAAAAAATTTCTGGGTGTTTACTATGGAGGTAGAGCATTGTGCTGGTCATTCTGGAGGATGGGTCTGAGAATTTCCAGGAGAGATGATTTAGTTATGGCAAATTTATTCAGCATGTCTATGTCATCAAAGTATTTGATTTCTCCATCACAAATGAGTCTCAGTTTAACTGGATAGAGGATCCTAGGCTGGAAGTTGCTTTGCTTTAAGAGATTGAAGGTTCATGAACATTTTCTTCTGGCTTGAAATATTTCGGCTGAGACATCTGCAGTTATTCTGATATTTCTCCCTTTGTAGGTGATGCTTTTCTTACATCTAGCTGCTTGCATAAGTTTCTCCTTCATCTTCACTTTGGCAAAGTTAATCACAATGTGTCTAGAAGATGCTTTATTTGGATTGAGTCTTGCTGGGGTTCTGAAATTGTCTGCTATCTGAAGTTCTGAATCTCTTGCAATGTTTGGGAAATTCTGCTCCAAAATCTCTTGGAGTAGAGCATCTGTACTTTTAGGACCATCCTCTTTTCCTTCAGGAATTCCTATAAGACGAATGTTTGATCTTTTGGAGTGATCCCACAACTCTCTCAGGGAATGATCAGTTTTTGCTCTCCATTTGTCTATCTCATTGAGTGGGAACATTCAAAAGCTTTGTCATCAGTTTCAGAGATCCTTTCTTCTGCCTGGTCAACTCTTTTCGTGAGGGATTCCACTGTATTTTGGAGCTCCTCAACTAACTTTTCCATTTCTTTGAGCTCTGTTATCTCTTTTCTCATTATGTCCATTATCTTCGGTGACTTGAGACAACTTTAGAACTACTCTTTGGAATTCAATTTCCATCTTTTCTTCCATTCTATTTATCTTATTTGCAATCCATATTCTGAATTCAGTTTCTGACATTGTTGCCATTTGTCTATGCATGGCATCTTCAGTTGTATCTCCTTTGTCATTTCTTGTGGGGGTTGATCTACTCTGGTTATTCATGTTGCCAGAGTTCTTCTGTTGAGTCCACACCATGTTTATTTTCCACTGTTTGGTTATTAGAACTGCTAGGGTGATTGAATTGAGGTTCCCAGGTAGTAGAGATAGCCCCTTACCAAAGCCCTATGCTTTATAATTGTGGCTTATCTCCTACAATCTTAAAAAGGCCCCTTTCAGAGTTTTGGCTGGAGACTCTGAGGACCTACTTGGTGAGAGAGTGAAGGCTAGCTCTATTTTGATATCAGCCAACCTCTACCCTATCCTAAGAAACCATCCTATTAGATTTAAATATCAACTGTGAAGAGATACAAACAGCTGCAGAGCCCAGCCCCTACCCTTCAGTTCTTTTACACTACAGAACTTCAAAGGTCAACCTCAGAATGTCCCAGAGTAGACAGCCCCAGGCACGGGTTCCAACCAAATTGTCTCTGGCAGTGCAAACCCTGCCCAACAGAGAGGGATTCAAGGACAATTCAAAACAAAGGGACTCAAAGCACAATTGGAGCCAGGGATCCACACACACACCTGCCAGACTCAGTCCACACTATTGTCTGCTTCTCTGCTCACAGGCCCAGCTGGACCCAGGGGTAACACCCCCGCCTACCAGTCTCAGTCCACACAAAGATAGCCTCTGGAGTAGGGTTTGGAGTAGTGCCTGCCAAACCAGTTGGAGTCAGGGGACCATGCCCCCTCTTGCCAGTCTCAGTCCACTGCCTGGCAAGCCTCTGTTCATAGGTTTTGTTACAGTCAGGGAACCATACTCCACCCGCAGGTCTCAGTCCTCACCTGGATAGCTCACCAGCCCCACTGGAGGTAGTAGAGTATGGCCTGGCCCTCAGGATTTGGTTCACACCCAGTAAGCCACTGCTCAAGAGTTCTGTTGGAATCAGGAGACCACATCCTTGCTCTCAGGTCGCAGTCCAAGCCTATTAAGCCTCTGCTTACAGGCCCAGCAGGGACCAGCCCTGTCTGCCAAACTCAGTCCATTTTGGGCAACCACTCTCTTGCTGTGGGTGTTGTCAGAGCTGGGAACTCTGCACACCGTCCCACCAGACAGCCCAAACTAAGGGTCAAAACTACCACTGGCTGGGCATAGTCATAACCAGCTCCTCCTCCCACTGTGTGTTCCTTTCTTCCCACACCCTCTTTCTTCCCCTTTAGTCAAAGATTTCTTCCTGATGGTTGGTGGTCCACACTATGCCCAGAACTCTCAGGACAAAAGCAAACGCTCTATGCTCTGCAGAAGGCAGAGCTTCAGGCTGCCATGCAAGGGGGAAAGGGTGGACTGGGAGTTTGGACTTGTGGGGGAAAATATCTGTTCAATTTTATGCCTGGTGGGGTGGTATCTAGGTTCATAAGTGGGACCTCCCTGGAGGAAGAGACTTGAAGTTTAGCAGCTCTCTCTAGCAAGGTAAAATGAGAGGTCTTTTGTTTCCTGCTCATTTGCACATAGGCTGCGGCAGGCCTCCTGCTTGGGGGAGGGGTCTCCCGTCTTCTAGTCAATAGGCTTTGTACTTGTAATTTGTTTTCTTGAATGCTCTTCCTTGGAGTTGCAGCTTGTTGAACATCTTTCTTGGCTCAGCTCCCCATCTTTGGGTTCGTAGAGTATGGTTCTGCTCAGGTTTACTTCCTTTGCTCAAGAGCCTCTGATGAGGGTTGCTACCAGTGGGCTATCTTCCCAGAATTCCATCCATCATTTCTGAATTCTTTTGTTACCTCACTGTTTCCAGTGAAATAGGAAGTGCTGAATCTGAGTCTCTATAAAACTAGAAATAGATGAATTTGTGAAATGCTTTTTCTACAACAAGAAAAACATGGTCTCTGCCCATATTCTGTTAATATGAATTGATTTTTATATGTTGGACATATCTTGTATGTCTGGGATAAATTGCATTTGCCATGGTGTATAATCCTTTAATATGCTGCTATATTTATGTTAACTTGGCTAGAAATTGGCTAGCCATATGTTCCAGTGGTTTCAAATTCCTTGAGTATCTTTTTGTCTCCATTCTGGATTTTGAGCTTTCCTAAACACTCCTCTCAGGGAGTTTGTGTCCTGTGGTTCTGTTGCTGTAATCTAGTGTTATTATACCTGGGAATTAAAATAAATACTTAAGATTCTTCCCTCAGTTACTGACTGGATCCCCTCTTGGCCAAGAGGATTCCCCAAACTGAGTTGCTAGCCTTGAGAAAGGGGATCAGATATACCTCATCATGCCTCCTCCTTCTTAGAGATGTCCTTTGTGACTCATAACAGGCCTAAGGCCATGAAAGACTTACCTGCAGGTTTGCAATATATAGAACAAACCACTTGAGTCTATCAGGTATTTTGTCTCTAATTAACTGACCTTTATCTTAAGCATTCCTTTTCACTGGTGGTCTTTTAGAGGGAGCCTAACTTTCAGCCAGTTGTCAGCTAAAGAATCTTTAAACCCACCTATAATCTGTAAGCTCCCTGCTTCTATATGTCCCACCTTTTTGGGCCAAACCAATGTATGTTTTCCACGTATTGATATATGACCTCACCTGTAATCCCTACAATGTGTAAAACCAAACTGTTACCCCACCACCACTTGCTCAAGGCTTCTTGGCTTTGGCTCAGAATAAACCTCCTTAAATTATTTAACAGAGTATGGCTTCTTTTCCTTCGACATACCAAAGTCTTGCTGGTATGGTGGCAGAGGTGGTGCATTCTATAATCTTCCAGTTAAATTTGTGTCAGTGTGCCTGTGTGTGGGGGCTGAGATCTCTCACATGTTTCTGAAATGGTATAGATTTTTGTCTCTTTACCCTGTACTTCCTCCCTGGTTGCAGTATTTCCAATCTATTTCCTTGAAGCCTTGTCCCCTGTTGATTGTATTTCTTTACCCTTTGGTGAGATAGTAAGGTTAGAGAGAGCTATAGCGGGAGGAATGTCCTTCCCCCCAGGCAGCATAACACTACAGCAACTACTTCCTAAGTGTTGGCTTTTTTACGGAAGGCTCTGTATTTCACAGTGGTTACTTATCCTTCTGTGCCAGAGCCCTGAGGGAATCTTTCTTGGATCTTCACCTTGTGAGTTTTATAGGAATCCTAGAAGTAATGGCAATGGAATTATAAGGGACTCCTTAAGACTATGGCCCTCAGAAATTTCTCACTCTCAGTCTGGGTCATACTCAACCTCTAGCAATTCATAATTACCATTTGTTTTCTTACCAGCTCATGGCTCCAGGAGCTTCTGCTCTAAGTTAGCAAATATGGGCTGCACCTTTGATGTATCTGTCTTTTCAGATTTCAGTGTTTCATCCTCAGCTCTCAGAAAGATAAAATGAAAGTTATTAATTATTAGTTTGTCCAGTTTTTTCTTTCAAGGACAGCAGTGATGACTTCCAAGCTATTTACATATCACAGCTAAAACTGGAAATCTCAACAAGTTTCAGAGTGCTAATGAATTAAAGAATACTGAATGCCACCAAAATCATAAAAATTCTTTAACTGCTCAGTTAAAAACTGTTTAAATGCCTAAGAGGAAGGGTATAATTTCATGATTATTTCAGGGTCAGTAGAACAGATATCAAGATGTTTTCTGTGTAGCATGATGCAGAATACGGGCAGGAAAGCCAACACTTTCCGTAGAATACTCCAGGTTTAGCTTTAATTTTGAATGAAAATCATTTATATGGTAATTTTCATTTTTACTTTTTGTACAGATGGAGCCTTGTTGTTACCCAGGCTCATCTCAAACTCCTGGCCTCAAGTGATCATCCTGCTTCAGCTTTCCAAAGTCCTGAAATTACAGGTGTGAGCCACCACACCTGGCCCAAAATGTACTTTTATGCATCTAAGGCAAGTGAGTAAAGCAGAGCTAGACTCTGTTCTAATAACTCTGTGCAGGCATTAGCCAGGCAGTCTATGACTTGTATGAAAGCCACTAATTGCTACCCCTACTGCAGTAGATGTCTCTGTTATCTATATGTCCTTCAGAGGATACATGTTGGACCTATGTAGTAACCTTGTAACTTCCCTAACCTTCTGTCATCTTTGAGGACAGTTGGCCTGCCTTGCATCAAGGGCATGGGCCAACCTGACCTTTCCTTGAATCACAAGACTTTCACATGCACCCAAGCCCTAAAATGTATAAAAGGAAGACCAGAGATTGAGTTGGGGGTGGGGGGGGTTCGATTTTTGGAACACTAGTCCGCTGAGTCTCCCGACTGGTGAATAAAGCCACTTCCTCTTCCAATTGGTGCCTGGGGTCTTTTGTCTTTGTTGGCTCTTGCTACACATATACAAATATAATAAATATTGTCAGCTCTTGCTACACATCTACAAATAAGTATTACTACAAATATAATAAATTTGTATTTATTATATGTTACATCCACCAAAGCAGTAAACGTTTCTTATTAACAATTGCATTCAGCAAAAATTTTGTATTTCTGAGGTCTAATTTGGAAGGGATAAGATAGCCCTATAAGCAAGATTTTTCAAAAGAAGAACATTGCATAAGCAAAAGGGAAAATTTTTTGTATCATTGTGATTATTTGCATCTGGGCTATATTATAAAAATATAGGGCATTTTATATTTTTAATGATCTCTGCCATAGCAAATAGTGATTATTTTATTATTACAGTGGATTTTATCCTAGCACTTGAAAATTTGTTTGCAATTTTAGAATTAGATATTATTTTAATATGTTCTACTGATCACTTGCACTGGAAAGATTGATGAAATGATATACACTGTGGAAGGTCATTACAACTTCTGTTGTGATTATTTTATTTTCATCTTTATTTCTTTTAATCAGAAATCTTATCCTTTATCCCTTTCTTTAGTAGTGGAGGAAATCACATATATTTTAGGCTTAGCTGTTAGTATATGTTGGTTTCCAGCTTACTTTTTGTCATTTTTTTATATTGAATAAACAACTGTATACTGCAGAAAAAGCTTCAAAAGGACTTTCCTCTAATTTAAGATACCCAATGTCTTGAAAATTAATCATGAAATTTTCACTTGCATTCAGGATTCAAATATACACCAAAAATAAATAGGCAGATCTCATACTATGTATTCTTAACACAAACTACAAAATTCAAAAAATAGATATCACCACAAGAATCAAAAATACTGGTATCCACTCACAAGATTGAAGCATAACTAACAACAAACTGGGGTTGAATTGTTGAAATGGTTGCAAAGTTACAAACTAACAAACTGAACTTGGTATGTGACATAGAAAAGGTAAACTTCATGGGTGCTTGCAATGAGAGCTCTATTTGCAAGGAAAAGTTTCCCTGATGAAAGCCAGAGCTTATTTCTTCCAAGGTTTCTGGAAGCTTGATGCCCAGGGATTGGCGGATTTACAGAAGCAGAGGAGTGCTTATGGATGGTCAGACTTTCAAGTGTGGTAGCTTGGTTGCTGTAGTAACTCTTATTGACTGGGGTATTTTCACAAGCATGGCCACTGGACTGAGGCTGACTGACGTCTAGAAACATGAGGCAGTCACTAATTGGCTGACTTTCAGAAGCTGGAGGCTGTAGTTAACTTGCTAACTTTCAGAAACACAGCCACTAGAGTGAGGCTGTTGCTGAATGATTTCTAGAGCACCTGTACTGATCAAAAAATCTAATTACTGGGGATTATTTATGACTAGGGACTTTGGCCAAAAGAAGTCTTTTCCTTTAATATGGAAAACAACTACTTTATTCCCAGTTAACCCTTTTTATTGTCCCTTAGGAGAGACCAGGAGGGATTTTTCCGATCTTTATTTGCAGAAGTAAGATTTCTAGCTGGTATGTAAAACACTTAAGTATGATTTCTAATTTGTGTTAGTGATTTAAATGCCAATTACCAAAGCAGAAAAACAGCTCTATGTGTTGATTTTTCACTAGAAAAAATCTCTGAATATATTTAGTGTGTCCTAACAAAGTCAATACTAGATATAGGACAAAATCATTAAATACAGGACATCTTTATCTGGCAACACTACCTGTGAGTTAGCTTAGCTTTTCCCCCTCTCATTATCATCACTTATTTGCTTGCAAACTATGTTTTATTCTAATACATGATTATCTGTCCCATATTCTCCATCCATACTGTTCCTACTTGAGTTTGGACCCTTTTATTATAATAGCCCAGATTTCTAAGCATCAGTCTGTCCAGCTTTCTTCAACCTCCCTAAATTTATCCTCTACACATTGTCACTACAATTTCCTTTTGTTAACATTTTTAACCCTATCGATTATAAGATAAAATCCAAACTCTTTAGCATGGCAAATAATGCTTATTTGGCCTCTGCTTTCTACTCAAGCTTTAGCATCTATCATTCTCTTGCTATTTCTACACTTAAGTTTCCCAAACATGTCAGTATTACTCACCTCTACTCTGGCACAGTTTCCTCTTATATGGAATGTTTACTTCACCCTCAGAAAAGTAATATTTCTCCAAACTTGTTTTAGGCATCAATCACTGCCTCTGGAAAACTTTCATGTCTTCAGGCTCCCTTGATGTCTCTATCTTCATCTT
This sequence comes from Otolemur garnettii, assembly GCF_000181295.1. NCBI lineage: Eukaryota > Metazoa > Chordata > Mammalia > Primates > Galagidae > Otolemur > Otolemur garnettii. Next base: position 1,290,859 of record NW_003852656.1, on the reverse strand, counting down.
GTGCATATTTTTCAATACTCTGATACTGCAACATACTGTCATAACTTATTTGTCTATTAAAACATTTATATACTGTGATATAATTTGCTTACTCATTTATTAGTCCCTCAACACCACACCACACCCCTAATTCATGGCATCCTAAAGAAAGGCCTTTCTTCCTACAACTTGTAGTGGGCAGTAAAGTACCTCCTCTAGTTTTGTTTTGTTTTTTTTAATCACTGATTGCTTCTCAGTCTTTTGGCTAAGATCAAGCACAATATTTGTTCTTATCAGTTTAATACCTGATATAGTCTCTGTTCAAGGACAATATATCAAATGGCTTTCTGGAGGAAGGAGATAGAATACGAGCTTGTCTACACATATTGACCTAGTATTGTAATACCCCCAGGACTGCTATACCCCTCTCATGAAAATACACAACCTCTCCCCTCCATTTACTGAGTCTATCAAATAACTGATGTCGATCTTAGTATGTTCAGGCTGCTGTAACAAAATACCTCACACTGGATAACTTTTAAACTCCTGAAATTTATTTATTTATTTAGCTCTGGAGGCTTTAAGTCCAAGATTAAGGTGTTAGCAGATTTGGTGTCTGGTGAAGGCTCTCTTTTGGTTCAGAGAAGGTATATTCTTGGTGGGTCCTCATATGGTAGAAGGGTAGAACAAGCTCTCTTGGGCCTCTTTTCCCTCTAATCCTATCCATGAGGGCTCCACTCTGATGACCTAATCATCTCATCAAAGGCACTACTTCATACTACCAATACCTTTCAGGTTAGGATTTTAATATGTAAATTTGGGGTGAATACAAACATTCAGATTATAGCATTATCCTTTTCAAGATTTTTCCACAGGTGTTAGAATTTTTGAACTTCTCATAGGTCCTTTTGCTGTAGCATTAGACTTGAAATAATTGCCTATTTTTCTCTTTAATACATCTAAGCTGACAGTTTTAAGGCTACATCACAGATATACAATATGACTTCTAAGCAATAATAAAGTTCCTGAGTACAGACTTAGAAATTGAGAAGGAAATTCCCAATTCACAGCAATTACAAGAACAAAAAAGACCAGATTTTAATTTTTCTGTTTTTTAATGAAATTCATGCACAATATTTGACATTAGGCCAGGAAAAGGACAAACCCCAGAAGCTGAGAGGTAGTTTATAGTTCATTTTTTTTCCTATTTTGGTCCTTTTCTCTAAACATGTATAATTCCTTTGATCAATTCTTTCATATGCTATTAAAATGTTGTATAAAAATATTACTAGTATACATGTATACACTTTGGTGTTTTCTCTAAAGAGAAAATCCAGAGCACACTTCCCTACCTACTGACATGTTACTTATGATCACATATAATATCTAGCATACACTTGGGGGTATTAAGAGGGAAAACAAACACATTTTATAAATGACCAAAGTCATGTCTTCAGTTGTAAATTCTTCATCTCTGGTTATTTTAAAAACTATCTGATGGGCACAGACACTTTCTTCCTACCTATTACATAGTCAAAGATCATTCATGGAATTTAACATCTAATGAGGACTAATTACAGAGTTTTTCTTACCAATTACATTTATTACATCAGTCTTGAGTATATATTCTCTGATAAGCTTTGGTTTAAGGCTTTCAAACATGTAAATCTACTTTCTAGGAGTCCTCTTCAATATGAATTTTATAATGATTAGTAAGGGATGACCTGTGGTTGAAAAGTTTCCCACATGTACTACATTCATAGGGTTTCTCCCCAGTATGAATTCTCTGATGTGCAATACGTGATGAACTTTGTCTAAAAGTTTTCCCACATGTGTTACATTTAAAGGGTTTCTCTCCAGTATGAATCCTTCGATGTTGAATAAGAGCTGAACTTTGGCCAAAAGATATCCCACATTCTTCACATCGATATGGTTTCTCTCCAGTATGAATTCTCTGATGATTACTAAGGGATGAGTTACACCTGAATGTTTTCCCACACTCATTACATTTATAGGGTCTTTCTCCAGTATGCATTCTCTGATGTTGAATGAGAGCTGAACTCTGTCTGAAGGCTTTCCCACACACTTTACACTTACATGGTTTCTCTCCAGTATGGATTCTCTCATGAATAATAAGTGTTGAATGGGAACTTAAGGCTTTCCCACATTCATTACAATTATAAAACTTCTCTCCAGTATGAATTATTCGGTGTCTATTAAGTCGTGAAATAGAAGTGAAGCCTTTTCCACATTCATTACATCTATAGGGCTTTTCTCCAGTGTGAATTCTTTCATGTTGAATCAGAGATGCACTCTGACTAAAGGCTCTTCCACATTCACTGCATTTGAAAGGTTTCTCTCCAGTGTGAATTCGCTGATGATATCGAAGGGATGAGCTAGACTTAAAGCTGTTGCCACATTCATTACATAAGTAGGACTTCTTTCTGGAATGAATTCTTTGACATCCAGGAAGAGATGTGCTGCAACTAGATGACTTCCTACCTGGATTATATTTACAAGGGTTTTCTTCAGCATGAACTTTTTGATGTATAAAAAGTCCTGATCTTCGGCTGAAGGATTTACCACATTCTTTACACCTATAGCATTTCTCTACAGTATGGGTTCTTAGATGTTTATAAAGGGATGTACTGAGAGTAAAGGCTTTCCCACATTCTTTACATATGTATGGTTTCTCTCCAGTATGAGTTATTTGGTGTTGAATAAGAGCTGAACTTTGGCTAAAGGCTTTATAACATTCTTTACATTTAAATAATTTTTCTCCACTATGGTTTTTCTCATGTTTACGTAGGGATGAAGTATTAATGAAGGTTTTTTCACACATACTACATTTATAGCGTTTCTCTGCTGTCATTTTTGGTTGATTAAGTAAATCTGAATTCTGTTTGAACCTGTTTCCTTGTAGGTCACATTTTGGTGGTGTTTTTTCTATAGGGACTATCTGTTGCATTACAAGAACTGATTTGGAGCTGGAGTTTTGGCTAAATTCCACATTTTTATGGCTCCTTTCTAAAGTTGGGATTTTTCTGTAGGTAACTGAAGCTATATGAAAACTTTCCTTTTTACCTTGCTTTTTCTCTAATCTGCCTTCATATATGCAAGAATTTTCTGATTTTAAGTCCCAGAGTCCATTCGTTTCAGATCTTTTCATTATCAGGCCCTGAAGTGAATAGTCTTGTGTTTGTGTTGACTTTGTGGTTTTATGACTGTTCTTCCATCCTGGTGGGGAGGGGGAAGAGAAATTGAAGATGTTTCACTGGATATCACAGCATTCAGCTACTGAGATTAGATGTGTAGAATGAACAAATACTGATGATATTTAAATATGGACCTAGTATCTACGCAAAACGTAGCAGGAAAAAAATAGGAGAGTTAGTATCATGAAACATAATTGATGGGAGCTGACGTACTAGGGAGAGAATGAGAGAGTAAGTCACCAGAAGAACTGGCTAATGGAAAATAGACAAAATAATCAGAAGGGGAGCTTGAGTTGGGAAAGGTAGTCTGAGTCAGTATCCAAAGCCCATGGTGGACTCATAAATTAACTTCTTGACATTTTTCTTTGTGTAATTATTCTTAACCTGGAAAGTTTTCCCCTTTTGTTTTTCATATCAAATTCCTTTGTATCCTTCAGATTTAGTTCAAACTTTTTAACTCTCTGAACTCTTTCTTCTATCTGAATTTCCATAATCCACTTCCCTTACTATAGCACTTACCGAAGTTTTAAATATATGTATTACATACCTTTATAAAATATACACACATATATACACTCTATTATATTTATATAACTTTCTTTCTTTCTTTTTTTTAAGAAAAAAAGCACCCTTGGTAGAGTGCTGTGGCGTCACAGCTCACAGCAACCTCCAACTCCTGGGCTTAGGTGATTCTCTTGCCTCAGCCTCCCGAGTAGCTGGGGCTACAAGTACATGCCACAATGCCCGGCTATATATAACTTTCTATATCTCTATATTTCACTTTCCTTTTCTAAGATGTGTTCTTCACAAGCAGATTAGCATGCCCTATTTTCTTACAGATCCTCTTGGTAGCACCCAGATCCCAAATTATACACAAACCTTGTGTATTTTGATAAATCTTTCTTATTTATATATTCCTAATTTGAACAATGCCAATAATCTTACTTTCATATTAATTTCATATGTACAAATATGCATATATATTATACATACACACACACATCAAAACCCTGCAGTAGTTGCCTTCCAGGATAGTACATAGGTGATTGAAGAAGTTTCAGGGCCAGTTTAAACAGGAAATCATTAGTGAATTAACCTACTGAGGTATCATAAGTAAGGCATGAAGGCATGAGCTGCTACCTAGAAATGTAGCCTGAGTTCATGCAGTAAGCAGGAGAGGCCATGTAGGGAGAGCTCAAAAAAGTCAAAGATCAACAATAAGATAGGTATGGATATACAAAGGTAAAGTAAGGTTAACATGAAAAAGTAGTAAAAAGCTAAATTCCATAAAAACTAAAATTGGGTAGGGATGCAATTCAATATTAAATTCTGTCAGGAGAATGGTTGTGCACATCGTTTGGCATTTTTTCCCAACCTAGAAGTAACTATTTAAAGAAAATCATTCATATCTCATTGTATTTGCCATTCTTATCTGTTTAACACATTAACTGCCATGTGAATTGTCTTTAATTTAATGGTAATTTTGAACCTAGGGGCTAGAGAAGCATATATACTCACATGTCTCTTGACCTATCTTGACAGAATAAAATACTGTGGATCCAAGGGAAAAATATTTTTGTCTAGTGTGGCAGTCAATGTATTAACATTCACTTTCTTATCTCTGTACAAAATACTCTTCCTTAGTAAATATAATAATATATTCTGCTTTTCTCTTACCATTGTTCACTTCCCAGTTTCTTTCATGGATAATTCTTTCTATATTCTCTCTATAAAAAATGGTATTTCTTACAGTTTTAGACCCCACCCCCTACACCTTCTTGACTAATTGCATAGGCATCTGTATCTTTATTATTTATTATAAGGAAAAGAGTTTTTTTTTTTTTTTTTACTATCCACTTAACACCTTTCTAGTTCCTTTTCCATTTAGTCCTGTTAAATTAAACAAGCAAATTTCAATACATAGCCAGGCATAGTGGTGCATACTTATATTCCCAGCTGCTACAGAGTCAGGAGAATCACACGGCCCAGGAGTTTGAGATCTTCCTGGGAAATATAGGAAGACCTCAATTCAAAAAAAAATTCAATATATTAATTATTTGGGCCAAACATATAGAGAACAGTGACAAAAATGATGTCCCTTCCCCTGTGTATATCAGTCATTGTTTCTAAGTTTAGTACATGTGCTAGGAAGAAGGTAGCAAGATTCTACAATTTAGATTCTAGTGTATAAAGTGATGGTAGAGACACTGCCTTAGGCCTTACTATAAAGAAAGGCTGCAGTTATGTGATCAACTCACCTTTATGAGAGCCCTGAGCATCAGGATCAGGTACTTAAATGGTATTTTGTTACCTATGCAGTACTGCTTCTATTATAATCTCCTAACTAACGTCCCTGTATTGAGTCTAGCCCTCTGCCAATTCAGTCTACACACTGCAGCCAGAATAATCTTTCTAAAATACATACTTTCCTTAAGATCCTCCAAAAGACTTTTTCAATGAGTTATATCTGAAGTCCAGAGTCTTTAACATGGTAAACAAGGTACTTAATGATCTGACCTTTGTCCACCTCTGGCCTCACCTCCTTCCCCTGGCTTGTTGAAATACATGCAGTTTCTCTATGTCTTTTTTTCTTATTTCTTTATTTTTTATATATGCTGGGGACATTCTTTCCATTCACAAATATTCATTAGGCTTGGTGTCTATAGCACAGTGGTTGCAACACCGGCCACATACACCCAGGCTGGCAGGTTCAAACTCAGCCTGGGCCAGTAAACAACAATGACAACTGCAACAAAAAAATAGCCAAGTGTTGTGGCAGGCACCTGTCCCAGATACTTGGGAGGCTGAGGCAAGAGAATTGCATAAGCCCAAGAGTTTGAGGTTGCTGTGACACCACAGCACTCTACCAAGGATCTCAAAAACAAACAAATAAACAAACAAAACCTCCAAATATTCATTAGGTGCATACAATGGGCCAGGTAATGTTCTGGGGAGTATAGATGATGTGTTGAATTAGACAGGGTTCCAGCTTTCAAGGATCTTACACTGGGAGAAGGTGGAATGATGAGGCAAATAAAAAGTAGATAAATAAAAGCCATACAGATATCAGAAGACAGAGCTTCCCAGGCGAAAACCAGTGAACACAAAAGTGAAAGTGTGGTTGGCTTCTGAGGACCAGCAAAAAGATTGGCTGAAGTGCAGTGAGTAAAAGGAAAAATGGTAAAGTCAGACTAGAGCAAGAAGTGGGAGGAAAAGTCCTCTAAGGTTTCCCAGGTGATGGTAAGAATTGTGAAGTTAAACTCTAGGCCTGATTTCCTTCCTTCTAGGAAGCCACAAGGGAATCACATGCTTATCTGAGTAGACTACTGTATGGAAAGCAGACTGTGCTGGGGTACTAGTGGAGCAGAGAAAGGAGACGCCATATAAGAAGCAGAAAGGGGTAGAGGTACAGATGATTGCACCAGAAGACCTCCTGGGACAGGACTAACAGGAATCACAAGGTGCTGAGAAGGAAACAGAAAGTTAGTGATCACTCCTAGATGAAGGGGAAGGCCATGAAAGGGGAAAGTCTGAGGGAATATTCTGTTTCACATGTTTGTGATGGATGAGATGACTAAATAGACATTGAGAGAAGATACTGAGAGGCTCATTTGTGCAAATTATTCTAGAGATCCAGAAAAAGGTCAAAGCTGTAGATAGGCACTTGAAAGTCATTAGCATTATATTCAAAGCCAAGGAACTGAAAATCATTTGGGCACTGCAATATTTAGAATTTTACCAGGTGTAGTGGTTCATGCCTGTAATCCCAGAACTTTGGGAAGCTAGGTGGAAGGACTACTTCAGGCCAATGGCTTGAGACCAACTGGGGAAACATAGGGAGATCCTGTCTCTATAAAAAAAAAAAATTAAAAATTAGCCAGGTGTGGTGGCAGGTGCCTTTAGTACCATCTCTTTGGGAAGCTGAGAGAGGAGGATTTGGTTGAGGCTAGGTGTTTGAGACTGTAGTGAGCTATGATCCTGCCACTGTACTTCAGCCTGGGTGACAGAGACTCTGTCTCTATAAAGAAAGAAAATAGCATTTAGAAGTTAAGAAGAATATCAGAAGAGTATGATTATTTCAGGCCAAAGAAAGAAAGTACTTCAGGGAGGAGTGAACAATAACTGCAGCAAATAGTTTGAGGACTAAAAACTTACTCCAGATTGTGGCAAAATGGAGGTTGTTTGGGATTTAATAACAGTGATTTAGTGGAATAATAACAAAGCTCAACTGAAGTACGAAGAGGAAATAGTGGGAGGCAAGAATTGAAACACCAAGAATAGAAATCCCTTTGAACAATTTTGTTTAAAGGAGACTAAGGAAGTGAGACATGTGGAGTTTTTATTTTTTAATGGACATGATTAGAATGCAAGGGTCTACAAAAGTTCTGAGGAATTCATACCAACTCTAAAGTACCAATACCTTTGTCCTGAATTCCTTTCCACTGAAGCAGACTTGAGTCTTGGATTGTGGACATGCTAACCGTTCCTTCTGATTAGCTTAGAACTTTCTACCAGCCTACAAATATCTCTCTTGATGTACAGTTCAACCTTTACTCCCTTCTAAAATCAAGCCCAGGCCTAACCTACCTCCTGATGAACAAGGTTAAAACTTAGGTCAGAAATTCAGATATCTTGCTATTGACCACTGCCCTGACTTGTTCCTTTTTTTTTTTTTTTTTGAGACAGGGTCTCATTCTGTCACTCAGGCTAGAGTATAGTGGCATAATTATACCTCAAATGGCCTTGAGTGCCTAGGCTCAAGAAATCCTCCTGCCTTGGCCTCCTAAAATGTTGGGTTATAGGTGTAAGCTACCATGCCTGGCATTGACCACTGCCTGACTTCTTCCTTTTATTAGGTCTAGATTCTCTTTCCTTGGCTCTTACTATACTCTACTTTGACAGTGTTTCTTTAATCTTTTCTCCCTAGATGATTTCATTCACTACCATGCACTGCCTATCCTGACTCTCCTCAAAATACTTTACAGAGGTATTTCCAACTGCCTGTTAGAATTTCCATTTGAGTATCTTTCTTTTTAAATTTAACCTACCCATATATGAACCCAGTGAATTTCTTTTTAACCCTTTTTTATAAATTTCCCAGTTGAGTTACATTATAACCTTTTCAGGTACTCTGCCATAAATTCTTAGTTTCATTGTAGAATCTTCTCTTTCCTACAGTCCAAGCACTAGAAAGTCCCTAACATCCATCATGAATATGACCAAGGTTAGGATTTTCTTAGTCTACAGCACTGATTTCCAACTGGTATGCTGTGGTACACTGGTGCGCCCTAAGAGAAATCTCAGGTGTGCAAAAAAAAAAAAATTTTTTTTTTTGAGTCAGAATTTCACTTTTGTTGCCCTTGGTAGAGTGCCACGGCATCACAGCTCACAGCAACCTCAAACTCTTGGGCTTAAGTGATTCACTTGCCTCAGCCTACCAAGTAGCTAGGACTATAGGTGCCCACCACAGCCCCGAGCTATTTTCTTTTGTTTGTTTGTTTGTTTAGCAGGCCTGGGCCGAATTTGAACTTACCAGCCACAGTGCATGTGGCCAGTGCCCTAACCACTGAGCTACAGGTGCCCCAATGTCATGAAAAGTTCTAAAGATCATTAATTAAATTATCTCCAAAATAAGTTCAAAGCACTCTTGTTTGATCAACCTAACTTAAGTGTGCTGCAGAAATTTAACTACAGGTTCAAGTGTGCCATGAAATAAAAAAAAGTTGAAAAACATTGATCTACAGTGACTATTCTACTGATTCTCAATATGTTCCTCTGACCCATTTCTCACATTTCCAGTATTATTCCCCCACTAGGTTTATCTTTATTAATCTACAGAATTCCTCTTGATATTTCTAAAAGCATCGGTTGTTCTTTATTTTATTCATTTATCAAAAAATTTAAAAGCACCTACTATCCTAGGTACTGGTGATCTACAATACACTATGAATCCAGAAATACAAAGAAACAGTTCATTTCTTCAAGGAGTTTACAGTTTGGCATTATAGACGAAGAAGTCAATGGACAATCACAACAAAATGAGATAATTTCCATAATAACAACACAAAGTAGAAATGGATGCAAACTTGGGCTTAGAAAAGCATCCAAATTATCCTCAGATAGTGGACAGTACAGGTTGAAAGAATGCAGGGAGTGCCTGCCTAGAGGAAACACTGACATACAATATAAGATTTTAAAGGATCAGCCATAGGACAGATGGAGGGGTAGCATAGGAGCTGAAGGCAACATCAAAATCTGTGAATCCAAGCCAGCTATTCAGATTCATTTCCTAAAGTATCCCTCCTCACTTTATCCTATAGCCAGGCTTAGTCAATGTTACTACTATATGTCACTTGTACCTGCAGTATCATAAGTTTTGCAGAGTCAGAGAGCTAAGGAAGCTACTGTTGAGAATTATACATAAAGCATCATAGGGGTAGTATTACACATTTGCAAACATCCTTCATGTTTGGGTTGGTGGAAAAGGGAAATGCTGCTCTAGAAATTTTGTTTCAGTAACTCTAATTTTTAACGTCTTTAATGTGGAAAATTTTCAGAATGTGCAAAAGCAACATGAATTGTACAGTGAATACCCAAGCCATCTTAAATAAAAACTAACACTATTCCATCTATAACCTTGTTATGGGTTAAACTGTGTCCTTCACAAAAGATATGTTGAAGTCCTAACTTCCATAACCTTAGAATGTGACCTTATTGAAAACAGGATCAAATTAAAATGAAGTCATTTGAGTGATCTCTAACTCATTATAACTGATGTCCTTGTAAAATGGGAGAAATCTGGACATAGGCATGCTCAGTGGAAAGATGAGGTAAAGACACACAGGGAGAACACAATGTGAAGACAGAGATTAGGGTAGGACTAATGCAGCTATAAGCCAAGGGACACCCAGGACTGTCAGCCACCCTTACAAGCTTAGAAGAGGCACGGAAGAATTCTACCCAGAGTCTCAGAGGGAGCAGGGCTCTGCCAGTGTCTTAATTTTGGACCTCCAGAACTGTGAGACCATACTTTTGTTACATTAAGCCATTGAGACTGTGGTCCTTTGTTATAGCACTTCTATCAAACTAATGCAAACTCCTATCTTTTTCACTAGATTATGATAAAGCAGACCCCAGATATCAATTATTTCATCCATAAATGTACTCTTAGCATGTCCACCAAAATTAACACTATTGTGTGCTGTTATTTTTGTTCTTAGGATCAAAAATAGTGATTAGTAAATTACTAATAAATCAAACTGCTATGATAATAAAGGCATTTGAAATAATTCTTCAATATGCTGTTAAGACACCAATTTGAACTGCAATTAGGGTCATTTTGCTTTCAATATTTAGAGGATACTTTCTTTCTCTCTTTTTTTTTTTCTTTTTTGAGATAGAGCCTCAAGCTGTCACCCTGGGTACAGTGCTGTGGTGTCACAGCTCACAGCACCCTCCAACTCTTGGGCTTCAGCGATTCTCTTGCCTCAGCTACCAAGTAGCTGGGACTACAGGTACCTGCCACAATGCCTGGCTATTTTTTGGTTGTAGTTGTCATTGTTGTTTGGCAGACTCTGGCTGGATTCAAACCCACCAGCTCTGGTGTATGTGACTGGTGCCTTAGCTGCTTGAGCTATAGGCACCGAGCCAGAGTGCCTATTTTCTTGTTTTTATTTAATTTTATTATTTTATAAAACATTTTAATAGTTCAAAAGTCGAATTATATAACAAGATACCTCAAAAAATTCTAGATTTTGTCCCTGTTCCCTCCATCCACCGTCTTCCTTCACCTTACAGGTAACCATTTTTATTGGTCTGCTTTTATCTCTCTCCCCCACACTTCTGTCTTTTTTTCCTAAACATAGCTGTGTGCTGCTTAACAATGGGGAAAATGTTCTAAGAAATGCATCTTTAGGCTATTTTGTCACTGTGAGAATGTCAGAGTGTACTTACACAAACCTAGATGGAAGAGCCTACTATACACCTAGGCTACATGATGTGGCCTATAGTTCCTGGACTAAAAACCTGTACAGGATGTGGTTATACTGAATACTGTAGGCAACTATAACAACTAAAGTATCTGTGTATCTAGGTATACTTAAACATAGAAAAAGTACAGGAAATATATGGTGTTATAATCTTATGGGACCACTACTGTATACGTGGTCTACCGTTAACTGAAACGTTATGTGGTGTATTACGATATAAGCAAATATATACATTCCACCCTTCTGGGAGGTCACCCCCCGCCCCTTTTTTAGATAACAGTACTATACTTACTGTTCTATTCCATACTTTTCCCCACTTACTAATATATTCTGGAGTGGAATATAGTAGAATCACAGAGTTCTTCCTCATTCCTTTTTTATTGTTGCATAGAATTCCATTGTGTGGATGTTTATTCTACCAGATTCCTTTAATGGAGATTTGGGCTCAGTATAACTTTAATATATCAGGACTTTACATTGGTACATGATAAAGGTACAGCTTTAAGTCAATTTCCATATTGCTGATAAGCAAAAGTAACATTTATAAATTCCTAGCTCAAATTGAACTTTCTGGGCCACCATCATCCAAAGCCACATGTAACCAAGATCACTTCTCCCCTCAGAGGAACATCAGCATAAGGTCTCAGAATTACACCCCAGAGGAAGGAAGTTCTCTATGTGCTGACATGGAAAGAGCTTCAATATATAACAAGTAGAAGGAGAAAATATGATGCATTGTATACCAGGTGATTATCCCTTATCTGAAATGCTTGGGACTAGAAGTATTGAATTTTTTTTTTAAATTTTGGAATATTTGCATTATATTTACCAGTTGAGCATCCCTAATCCAAAAATGTGAAATCCAAAATGGTCCAATGAGTATTTCCTTTGAATGTCATGTAAGCACTCAAAAAGTTTTGGCTTTTAGAGGATTTTGGATTTTAGATTTTTGGATAAGGAACACACAACTTGTTATAATTGGAGTGGAGAAAAAAACATATAGAAATAATTGTTTATATATGCATAGACAAGCTCTTCCATTGAGTGCTGCTGCCTCTTCTTCACATCTGATTTTCTCTCTCTGTAAATCTATTTCTCTATACAGTGTATTCTATACCTGTCCATTTCCTTCCTCTCACTCCTCATCAGCTCCCACCACTACCCTGGCTAAGGGTGCTATGACCTCCCTGCAGCTAAGACAGGACACTGTCTTCAGTTCTCGCCTAACTTATCTCTTGGCAACATCTGACAATGATCTCTCATCTCCCTAGACATACTCTTCCTATGCTACAGTGACTCTGTATTTTCCTCCATGTTCCTCACTTTCCATAAGCCATAATCTCTTTTGTTGTGCTCATTTTCCTCTATCTAATCTTTGAAGTTCCTTAGTGGCAATTCTTCTCAATTTGCCACTTTATGCAGGCCAGATTCAATTATAAACTTATACTCTAGCAAGAGGTCTCTTCTGTTCTCTTTTCCCACTTTTTAGACAGCCCACTCAAAATAGCAGCTTAGATACTTCAAAAACACCTCAAAGGTAACATGCCCACAGCCAAATTCATGACTATTCCCTGCAATCTGTTCAACTCCTTGTCTCTGAAAATGGCACCATTTCTCAGTCAAAATCTTAAGAGGCATTCTTAACACCTCTCTCTCCCTCAGCCCCCTCATCTAATCAATTAATAACATCTGTTTATTCTACCTCCTAAATGTGTCTCAGATTCATCTACTTCTCCTCACCTCCCTTGTGAGTCCTAGCCCTATCTACCTTGCACCCAGGCTCATCAGCAATCAATACCTGAGTATTTCACTCCACCTCAAAAGAAAACTATCCCACATCAAAGTCATCCTATACCCCAATCACACTGGCTCCTTATCCTCCCTCATGAACCTCATGGCAAGTACCTTCTCCATAGTAACTTCCTATCTCCATAACTGCAGTAAGCCCCTAAGGTTTCCTACTTCTAGTTTTGTTTCACTTTAAATCTATGCCATAGGATGCTTCCAAAGTGACCATTCTTATTAAACTCAAATCACTTAAGAACTTTAGGAATATATTCTCTATGAAAAATTAAAACATTATATATAAATAAAGTTTTCTTTCAACTTATTCTTGATCTCATTCTAAATGTAACTAGTGTTACCAGCTAAGGTGTGTCCTCCTAACCTTTTTCTCTAGCTTATATGCACATTACACACATAGACACAAACACACATAATTTTTCACAAACATAAATGGTGATATGCTATAATGCTCTGTAACTTCCTTTAGTTCTTAATTTGCCTTGGAACTCAGTTCACAGCAATGAGATCTTTTTTTTCAGTCTGACAATCTTTGCCAGAATAAGGACACTTTGTAGTTTCTTTAGTCTTCTACTGAAGGACATTTAAATTGTTTATGATTCAGATTATATTTTCTAAGATATCAAAGACCATGTGTTTTGCTGCTTAAATCCTTTAATTTTTTCCATTCCTCTACCATAATGTGCACATCTCTTAGAATTGTACCACAGTACTTACTACATGGCCCTTCTCTAACTTTCTAGGCTCATTTCCTTCCTCACCTCCTTCTTTTTCCAAATTCATATCCTGAGCTTTAGCCATAATGAAATATTTGCAATTCCTTAAATATACTATGTTTGCTGAATGAATACAACACTGCTCTGTTCTGAAACAATAGGAAAGAACAAGTAAAGAGATTGTTAGAGTTTTCATTTGCGAAGCAATTACAAGAAAATAAGCAAAAGCTCTTATCTAGGGGCCTGGGCTTCCTCTTCCCTACCACTTCTGGAGAATTGAGAACCGTAAAGAGAGTTTCCCCACCATATGTGGGTTGCAGCTCCTCTTATTAACTAGACTGTTGCTTGTAGCAATTCCTGGGCACCCTGGGCCCACTCACTCACCTAGAGAGGAGCCTGTAGGACTTTCTTTCTCTACCATCCAGGGATCTTCTCCTTGCTGCAACAGGGAGATCACTTTAGGTTTGGTAAATGGGAGTCCTGCTCATAGACACACACATAAAAACAAAATGAAAAAACCAGACTTGGTTTTGTTTCGACACAAAGAGGTATCCCAGATTTAAGTGTCAAATCCAAGAAATGGTACAAAACTTTCTGTGGGTTGTTCAAGTTGTGTCCCCACAATTTAAGGGAATGTGTTAAAGAAAAGGCAAGTAACTTGTAGGACATGACTTTGGTATAATTAATTGTATGTTAGAGAAATATGATAAATGTGCAGCCTTGGTAATTAATAGGGTGCTATTAGCTTTCTATAAAAGAGGGAATATTGGACATAAAGACTAATTAAAATTTGAAACAACTACCTATAGAAAGGATTATGTACTAGGTAGCTTGAAAAAACTACCTGACTCTCTTTCAAAGAGTGCAGTGGTCATCAAACTATGAACTGTATGCCAAATCCAGACCACTGTTTGTTTATATATGGACTAAGGCAAGGAATAGTGAAAAAGGAAAAGAGGACTACATTATAGATACCATTATGTGGCCCACAAAGCCCAAAATATTTACTACCTGTCTCTTTGCATTATATATATAATTATATATATGTTAAATATAATTTTGTGTACATCTGTGTATATATAACTTTTTCTTATCCTTACCACTAGACCACCAGGGAATCTGGCTCTTTATAGAAAAAGTATGCTGACCCCTGGAAAAAACAGGTGGGAAAGGTTAAGTGTTAGGTTGACTTTGAACAAAGCTCTATTGAGAGATGAGCAAACCAATCACAGAACAATTGGTGTGGGAAATGAGGCCTTATTCATGTGTACAGAGAGAAGGGGATGACTGTCAACATCACCTCCTCCATTCCTATACATAGGGTAATTCCATGCCTATAGGGGGGAATATATTTGTAATCTTTTTTAGATATCTGATTTGTATAACCCTCAAACTCAGATAAAATGTTTAGATGACCTGCAGCTCTTACAGAAGGGGTATCTGAGATATCACAATTTCTGAATTCAATATCTGCAGAGGAAATATCCTTACCCAATGAGACCAAGTTACTGTAGTTCTCCAGCATCACATCTCGGTACAAGTTTCTCTGAGAAGGATCGAGCTTTCTCCATTCATCCCTACTGAAGAGCACAGCCACATCCTCAAACATCAGTGATACCTATAAAGACAAAGCATTCCAGCTCACCTAGGACTACACCTCACAGAGTGAAAAGGACAGAAGTGGAGAGGCAGACAGGGTGCCCACGAAATGCTTCTGATACTATTCAAGGTCCTGAAGGTTCTAGGCCATTTGTTTAATAAATAATTGACCAGTAACAACATATGCTGAGTAGCATAAAGCATGACCCAGGCCTTGTGTTAGCCACTGTAAAAGATGTGTAGATCAAGGCCTTTAGTGGGGACATTTATTAGAATAATCTTTCTGAAGGCAATTTGAAAATACCTATTAAAAAACTTGGAAACATGTATATTTAACTCATCAATCACTTTATTTGTAACAGTGCAGAAAAGTACCCACACAAAGATACTTCATATAACATTCGTTAATAAGAAAAAAAAACTCAGAAACAAACTAAATACTCAGTGATGCGTAGTAGTGTAACCTTGTAATCCTAGCACTCTGGGAGGCTGAAACAGGAAGATATCAGTCAGAGAAATACCAAGACACAGTCTCTACTAAAAATAGAAAAATTAGCTGGGTGTTGTGGTGGGTGCCGATAGTCCTGGCTACTTGGGAGGTTGAGGCAGGAGGATCACTTGAACTCAGGAGTCTGAGGTTGATCTGAGCTATGATTATGCCAAGGCATTCTAGCCTGGACAAGAGAGTTAAGTCTCTGTCTCAAAAACATTAAAAAAAAAAAAGATAATGAAAATTAAAATAGCTATAATTTACTGAATGTTTTTATGGGTCAATTACCTCTCATAGAGCTTTACATTAATCTTTAGTGATATTCTTTATTTAATCTTCACAACAATTCTAGAAGGTCCTATTATTGCTCCCATGTTATACAAGAAAAAACAAGAGTCATAGAGAAGATATAAAATTTGTTAACGTCCTGTAGCTAATGTAGAAGTAGAATTCCAATCAAGGTGAATATCTGAGTCCCATTTTTAACCACTATGCCAAACTGCTTTCCAATGTCTATCTCTTAGGGTTAAGAAATAAATGAAATAATATTCAATGAAGATGGATAGTGATGACAGTTACACAACAGTGTGAAAGTCCTTAACATACCAGTGAATCATGTACTCAAAAAGGCTAAAATGATAAATTTCATGGTATGTATATTTTGTCACAATAAAAAAAGTTAAAATGATAAAATAAACACAAACATACAGACAAACGCACACAAATAGATGGGCATAAAAAATGATTCAAAGGGATGCATTCCAAAGGGCACAAAAGTGATTACGTCCAGATATTAGAGTAAGAGTGATTTTACTTTTCTTATGTATTTTTTCCTCTAAATTATTACAATGAGCATATAATACATGTATGATAATTTACTGACATTGGCATAGGTGAGAATATAAGAAATGATCTTTGCCCTTGAAGAATTTACAGCCCAATTGTCAGACAAAGAAAACATAAGAAATAATTTGAACAATGAAAGAAAACCACGTAACTGCCTAGGACTGTACGCCACTTCTTACCTAGTTCCATCCTCACTGCAAATGAGGAACATGAGGTCCACAGCAGACAAGACCCCAGGCCAAATGCTTGATTAGTGTGGCAAGACTATAACTAAAATTTTGTAACTGTGAACCCACAACTCAGTATGTTTTCTCTCTGGCTTTTTTTGAGACAGAGTGTTACTTTATCACCTCCAGTAGAGTGCTGTGGATCAGGCTCACAGCAACCTCAGACTCTTGGGCTCAAGTGATTCTCTTGCCTCAGCCTCCCAAGTAACTGGGACTATAGGTGCCTGCCACAATGCCCAGTTATTTTTAGAGGCAGAGTCTTGCTTTTGCTCAGGCTGGTCTCAAACCCGTGAGCTCTGGCAATCCACCTGCCTTGGCTAGAGTGCTAGGATTACAGGCATGAGCCACTGCGCCTGGCTCTCTTTGTTTTTCTTTATTGAGACAGGGTCTCACACTCTGTCATCCAGGCTTGAGTTCATGGGCATGATCATAGCTAACTGTAACCTCCAACTCTTAGATTCAAGAATTCTAACTCAGCTTCCTGAGTAACTGGGATTACAGGTGTGTGCCACCATACCAAGCTAATTTTTGTGTGCACATGTTTTTTTGTTGAGATTGTATCTCACTCTGTTGCCCAGCCAAGTGTCCAACTCTTGGCCTCAGGTGATCCTCCTGCTTTAGCCCCCTAAAGTTCTGGGACTATAAGCATATACCACTGTACCTGGCCTTTTTTTTTTTTTTTGAGACAAGAGTCTCACTTTGTCACCCTTTAGTACAGTGCCATGGCGTCACAGCTCACAACAATCACAAACTCTTGGGCTTAAGCGATTCTCTTGCCTCAGCCTTCCAAGTAGCTGGGACTACAGGCACCTGCCACAATGCCTGTCTATTTTTTTTTTTTGCTGTAGTTGTCGTTGTTTGGTAGGCCCGGACCTGGTTCAAACCCACCAGCCTCTGTGTATGTGGCTGGTGTCCTAGCCACTGAGATACAGGCGCCTAGCCCTTTCTCTGTTCTTATACTTTCTGTCACTGAATTTTACACACAAGTCTACTAGGTATTGATGGATGGGCAGCAGTTATGGTTGGAAAGAACTATGGTATTGACTCGCACACAAAGATGGAGAAGATTCTGGGCAGGAAAGTAACTAGGCTTTGTTGGAATAGAATGGGAAAATCTTAAAGGGAAAAGAATAGCCCAATTATGTAATGGCAAGTGTAGCCTCAGATCAGACCCTACCACATTCAGGGGCCCAAAAGATAATGTCATGTTGTAGAAGAGCTCTGGAAACACGCGGCTGGATCCCCTGGTGATCTGAAAGACATACACCACAGTTGCAGTGGATGGCCTGGTTATGGACTGAGCTTTCATTTGCTCATTTGCAAAACAGGAAAAATAATTGCTATGCTATTGTGAAAGTGAGAAATAACAAATGTAAAGCCCTCAGCACATTCCCTAGCATGCTTTACACTTAATAAACATCAACTGTTATTGTTAGATGAAGATGAGTAAAGAAAAAATGAGTATTTTCTGGGTAACAGAAATATTGCATAGCAATTTCTATCAGTATTATTGCTAATACAACATCATTCAGCTACACAACAACTACATATTGTGCAGTTACCATGGCAATCTGAATCTCAGGTCTAACCCTAATCTAAATATTTTCCATGCAGTAACTCATATGATCCTCTTACCTACCTTAGGAGGTAAACACAATTGTTATTACCATTTTATAGGGTACTAAACTGAGGCACAGTGAGGTGGGAGTTGTTTGCCTAAGGGTGACAAACAGTAACAGATGGGTAACTCTGTTGTCTGGTCTGAGAGCCTCACTTCTTAACCATTGTGTACTGTGTACATGGCCTGTCCAATACCAATATTCCGTAAGACCTTCCCTCCAGCTTCTTGAGGGACTCTCTCAAGAAGGCAAGAGCTCTCTCCACCTGTGGCCCCTGCAACATGGCTGTTCTTTGTTCATGCACTATCTCACCTGGTTGGAATTCTTCCCCTCTCTCCCAAAATAAAGATAAAAATGGCAGGTCTAGATCAGTTTTCAAGAGAGGGGTACAAACAAGGCATATGATCCATAAAGTTAAGAGAAAAAAACTAAATCCTATGAGTTGGAGAAGCCTGGGGGGTATTACGAAAATGCTCAGTAGTGGAAAGAAAGAAAAGCATTCTCACCAAGGGTAGGAATGGAAGACATGGATGAGTGAAGGAGGCAGGGCCAGAAAGGTTTTTCCCAGGTATGCATGTTTGCTATATCACTAGTGACATAAGACTCACCGCACTTTACCTGTCAAATGAGTAATCACACAGTGGATTGGCATTAGAGAACAAAAGTGTGTCTACTGAGAAAAGAAAAGAACACTAGGCATGGAATGGGAGGGTGGGGAAGCATTCCCCAAGAATCCACCATCCAGGAGAGTGGACCAACACATCTGAGGTAAAAGAATTATTGCGCTGAACAGTGCCTGTGGCTCAAGGAGTAGGGCGCCAGCCCCATATACAGAGGGTGGTGGGTTCAAGCCTGGCCCAAGCCAAAACTGCAATTTAAAAAAAGGACTATTGTTCTCTGAAACCAGGTGAAGACTGTATTGGGTAGAGAACTTCAGTTAGAAGGTTTAAAAAAAAAAAAAAAAATTCATCCATGGGCGGCGCCTGTGGCTCAAAGGAGTAGGGCATCGACCCCATATTCTGGAGGTGGCGGGTTCAAACCCAG
>NW_003852656.1:1256787-1271313 GCF_000181295.1 Otolemur garnettii | reverse complement strand
GGGCGGCGCCTGTGGCTCAAAGGAGTAGGGCATCGACCCCATATTCTGGAGGTGGCGGGTTCAAACCCAGCCCCGGCCAAAAAAACTGCAAAAAAGGACTATTGTTCTCTGAAACCAGGTGAAGACTGTATTGGGTAGAGACCTTCAGTTAGAAGGTTTAAAAAAAAAAAAAAAATTCATCCATGGGCGGCGCCTGTGGCTCAAAGGAGTAGGGCATCGACCCCATATTCTGGAGGTGGCGGGTTCAAACCCAGCCCCGGCCAAAAAAACTGCAAAAAAAATTCATCCACTAAAAACAGAGATGGCAATGAGCTCACCTGAGACCTTGCTTTCCTTTGCTCAGTAGCCATGTTTTCCTTCTGGGCTCTTCCCCTGAGCATGGGTGCAGTCTTCAGAAGGCGGATCTGAGAGAAGAAAAGGGAAGCCAGGAGGAAGCCCCTTCTGCTTTCCACCCCTCAGAGTCAGCAGCTCTGGAACCCTTATACCACCTGACAATGACCCCAAGTGCCCTCGGTGGGGAGGGAGGGAAAGGAAGAGCTAGGAGCCCGCACAACAAGAGAGACGGGATGGGGATCCTGGTGAAGGTCCTAACTCCTGCGGCTCAGAGAGCCCAGAGAACAGGACTCGGAGCAGGACACTGAACTCTATCAGCAGAAGCGACCCCCCGAGCCCCGGCCAACATCGTTAGTGTTACAGCGCCAGCTGGTATTGCCGGCACCCCCATCTTATGGATCAGGAAACCAAGGGCGAAGTGGGGCGGCCCGCCCCCGTTCACACCGCCGGTAAGGCTGGCACCACCACGCGCCCGGAGATCCGCTCTGATCTCAGGGAGGGCGGCTGACAACTTTCCTCCACCTCGAGCCTTTCCCACCTGATTCCGCTCCCTCCGTCAAGCAATCAAATCCCAGAAGTCTACAGAAAATTACCTCAAAAAAGGAAAATGCTGGTTTTCCTAAAGGCGGAGAAAGAGCTTGACTTGAGGAACCCGCACAGAAGCCAAAGTCGCGGGTCTCGGTCCTGGCCTCGCCACGCGGGAACTCTAGCGCCTCACTTCCCCGGAAGGCACGTCCTGCGCCCTCACTCGACAGCACCAGCGCCGGGGCGTCTGCCCAGGGCCCGCAGCGCCGGGCGGGAACCCGTGGTGAGCGGCCTGCAGGAAGCAGGAGAGAGGCTGGGCCTTGGGCTGCTGGGGACCAAGGACCCGACCTGACGCGTCCGGGGCAGGGTCGCAGGACGGCTGGTAGGGGCCAGCGACAGATGCAGAGGTGCCCGCCTTAGCCCATAAGGGCCCTTAGGGTCCCCGGTGGCCGCAGGTCTGTCCCAGCGCCCCGGCGCCGCATCCTCCCAAGGCCCGGGACCGCCCCTCCGCCTCCGCCGCTCACCTCCCCTGGCTCCGGGGTTTCCGTGGGCCGCACCTCCCCCAGCGACTCTAGCAGGCGGGAGGCTCAGAACTGCCCCAGTCGGGCACTAGCCTCGCGCTGGGTCTCAGCCCCGCAACGTCCACGGGAACCTCAAGCTACTCAAGCTCGCTAACCCGGCGGCGAGCACTCCTCAGCCCACTCAGGTCTAGGAGGGGCGGGGGCGGGGCGGGGCCACCGCACGTCCGTCTGGGAAATGTAGTCCACCTGGGTACCCAGGCATTCTGGGAAGTGTAGTTCTCTTGTTGGTCAGCTGAAAGCAGAGCCAGGTCTCTGCAGTGAAATGCTCAGAGCCGGCCTGAGGTCCCTGCTGAGGGTCTCTGGGTTGGGGTTCTTTCGGAAGGGCGTAGGGTGGTGCTCTGTAGCTTGGTGTCCGTGAGAACCATGGTGGATGGGGGTGGGTCGAAACTATATAATAACCGGGAACAGACCCATTTTCCCCTCAGCTATTCCCCAGAAGAGTTATGAGAGGCTTATCTGTGGGTACTAAGCACAACTGTATAGCCCTGGAAAACGTTTTTCTTTTGGGGTGTATAAAACCGACAATTAGCTGTGAACATAGTGTTATATCATGCATTATCTTAGAGGACAAATACAACAGGAAAAAGCAATGAAGAGCAAGGTTAGGATACCTGGGGTGGATTTGGAGGGGTTGGGTAGGGTGGCTTTGAGGCCCCAGTGATGAGATTCACGGAAGCACAGATTTGGAGGCAGAGTGGGAGCAGGGGTCCAGGGCAGGGACCTTCCAGGCACAGAGTAATGGGTAATTAAAAAAAAAAAATCGTCTCTTTTACAAAAAGAACACATGTCCTATTTATAAAGTTAGATAAAATGGGAAAAGTGAAAGAAAAAATGTTTCTTATGCCACCATGCAGAAATAGTAGTTAGCATTTTGGTGAGCAGCTTTTAACAGTGCTTAAAACTTCATTTTAATCTTTGTCATCACTGCCACCCTTATTTTAACAAAACAGCATATTAGAGTCAGTACCTGTAACTTGTTTGAGTCTTCTTTCCATTTATTTGCCAATAAATATTCTTCCTCAGTAGCGTTTTTAATAGCTTCAGAGCATTCCATGGCATTTAATTTTTTAAGAAACATTTAATTAAATGAACCATATTTCAATATATTTAAATAGCCCCCTGTTGTTACTTATTCATATTATTTCAAGGCCTTTTTTCACCACTAATATTCTTGCAGCTATATCTTTGAAGATTATTTTCTTGAACACCTTGAAATTTAATTGCTGGATCCAGGACTGATAGAATTCTAAGACATTTGAACTCATTGCCTAGTTACCTTCCTGGAAGATTTTACAATTTGTATTTCCATAAGCAGTTCATGACAATATGTGCCTAGTATCCCCAACCACTCTGGATTTTTATAAAATGCTTTTCTTTTTTTAAAAAATTTATTGTTGAGGATTAATTGAGGGTACAAGAAACCAGGTTTCACTGATTGTAAAATGCTTTTCTTTATTTCATAGAGCAAATAGTTATCTTGTTTTTGTATCTGATTTTGAGAATTTGTGAAATTAAATATAATACAGGGAATTGTTATTTTGTTTTTATATGTAATTTTGGGAGATTAAATATGTGTTATATTTGTTAACCATTTAGATATTTTCTAATGTTAATTGCCCATGCAGGTATATTGGCCATTTCCTATTGAAATGTTCAAGTTTTTGGTATTTTGGAATATTGTGAGTGCATAATTTTTAAAGGAAAATGCTTTGTTGTTTACTCTGGCTATGAAAATAGTGCATTCATTATAAAAACATGCATACAGTATATGGAAGGAAGAAACATGTAGTAAAGAATTAAGTCTAGGCTAATCACAGTGGCTCATTCTGTAATATTAGAACTTTGGGCGGCCAGCAAGGGAAGATCCCTTGAGGCCAGGAGTTTGAGGTTGCAGTGAGCTATGATGATGCCACTGCACTCTAGCCCCAGCAACAAAGTGAGACACTTTCTCAAAAAGAAAGAAAGAAGTCCATCAGAAACACTGATTACATTTATTCATAAATGCAATTTTGTTTGAACATACGCTCAATTTGTGCATATGAAACAAAAATAGGATCACATTCCTCACATTTGTGTGTGTTACAATGACAGACTTGTGTTTATTCATGAACACCAGCCTGTTGACTCAACTGCAGAGATATCAAAGCTGTCCAAATTGCTTACAATTTTTATTTTAATGCTATGCCTCATAATACAAACACCTGATCCCATTTGGCTAGCAAATAGCCTTCAACAACAAGCTGGAAATCAGCTTGGGAAGTAATGAGAAAGGGGCAGCATCAAGAAACTTCTTATTTAACTACTCCAGCACTTATGTTATTTACAATGTGAAATATACCTACGGAAAGCCAATCAGTACAGAATAATACATTGTTACAAAGCAAACACCCCCATAACCATTCACTCAACTTGAGAAGTAGACCCTTGCTAACACTTAGTACAATCATCCCCAGGTATCTGCATGGCAATGGTTTTCGGACCCCCATGGATATGAAAATTTGATGATGCTCAAGTCCTTGATATGAAATGATGTAGTATTTGCATATAACCTATTTACATCCTCCCATATACTTTAAATCATCTCTAGATTACTGTGGGTTTCTATCATTTTGAGGTATATTCTTCTTATACCCAGTTTGTTAAGAAATTTTATCATAAAGGAATGCTGATTTTTATTAAATGCTTTTCCAGCATCTTTTGAAATGATCATATAGCTTTTGTTTTGGTATGTTTATTAATTTGCATATGTTGAATCATTCTGGTATCCTGGGGATGAATCCTACTTGATTATGGTGAATGACCATTTTTTTTAAATGTGTTGTTGAATTTAGTTTTCTAGGATTTTGGCGAGGATTTGATTTGGGCATCTGTGTTAATTAGTGATATTGGCCTGTGGTTTTCTTTTCTTTTTTTTTTTTTCTTCTATTTCTTTTCTTTTTTTGTTGTGTCCTTGTTGGTTTTGGTATCAGGGTAATGCTGGCTTTGTAGAACAAGCTTGGAAGTATTCTTTTCCCTTCAATTTTTGAAGTAGTTTGAGTAGAATTAGTATTAGTTTAATTAATTAATTAATCTTTATTTTTTGAGACAGGGTCTCACTTTGTCACTCTCAGTAGAGTGCTATGGTGTCATAGCTCACAGCAACCTCAAACTCTTGGGCTCAAGTGATTATCTTGCCTCAGACTCCAGAGTAGCTGGGACTACAGGTGTCCCCCACAATGCCTGGCTGGTTTTAGAGACAAGGTCTTGCTCTGGCTCAGGGTGGTCTTAAACTCATGAGCTCAAGGAATCCACCCTCTTCAGCCTTCCAGAGTGCTGGGATTATAGGTATGAGCCACCGTGCCTGGCCCAGTATTAGTATTTTTAATTTTTATTCATTTATTTTTCATTTTAGATTAATATAAGGGTATAATTCATTAGGTTACAGTGTTTGCATTTATTAGGTACGGTCCCTGTTGTAGTTGTGCCTCTCACCCAGGAGATGTGCCATATATCCTTACATTGTGTCCATTGGGTGAGAGCATACAAATCCCCTGCCCCTCACCCCACTTCTTCCTTCTGCCTCCCCCCAACTTGAGATAAATTGAGTTTTTCTCTTGTGTGAGTGTAAATTATTTTGTCTACTGGCTTCATATTAGTATTGAGTACATTGGATACTTGCTTTTCCTTTCTTATACTTTACTAAAGAGGTTTTTCAACTCTATCCAGGTTAATATAAAAGATGTAAAGTCTCCATCTTTTTCTGTGCTTAATAGTATTCCATGGTGTACATATACCACTAGTTATTAACCAATTTGTGGACTGATGGACATTTATGTTGATTCTACATTTTGGCAATTGTATATTGAGCTGCAGTAAACTATCTAGTGCAAATGTCCTTAAGATAAAATGATATTTTTTTTCTGGGTAGACACCTAATAATGGGATTGCAGGATCAAATGGAAGGTTTATTTTGAGTTCTTTGAGGATTCTCCATGCTTCTTTCCATAGTAACAAGCTATAGAAATGATCCTTGAAGTTATGGTTTCATTAGTTCTTTTTAAAATGTTTGATAGAATTCAGTAGTAAAATCATCAGGCCCTGAGGTTTTCTTTAATGGCTGACTTTTTATTATGACTCTGATCTCATTACTCTTTATTGATTTGTTGAGGTTTTCTATTACCTCATGGTTCAATCTTGATTGGTTGTATGCATCCAGCCATGTATCCATTTCTTCTAGGTTTTCCAATTTGTTAATGTATAATTGTTTGTAATAGTCTCTAATGGGTCTTTGTATTTCTGTGATTTCAGTTCTTATGTTTCCTCTTTTGTTTCTGATTTTATTTATTTGGATCTTCTCTTTTTGTCTTAGCTAACTAAAGATTTATTGATGTTTATCACCAACCTGATCTTCTGTATTTTTTCTCACAATTCATTTCTGCTATGATCTTTATTATTCCTTTCCTTTTACTAATTTTGGGTTTGAGTTGTTCTTGCTTGTGTAGTTCTTTGAGGTGCGTAATAATGTTGTTTATGTGAATTTTTTTACCTCTTTGCTGTAGGTATTTATTGCTATATACTCCCCTCTTAATACTGCTTTTGCTATATCCTATGGATTTAGGTTTGTTGTTATTTCATTTTCATTTGTTTGAAGAATTTTTAAAACTTCCTTCTTAATTTATTCATTAGCCCATTGGTCACTCAGGAGCATACTGTTTAATTTCCATGTATTTGTGTAGTTCCAAGGTTCATCTTGTTATTGAATTCTAGTTTTATTATACTTTGGTCAGAAAAGATACTTGATAAGATTTCTCCTTTTTGAATTTGTTGAGACTTGTGGCCTAAAATGTGGTCTATTATGGATAGTGTTCCATGTGCTGATGAAAAAATGTGGTCTATTATGGATAGTGTTCCATGTGCTGATGTATTTTGCACCAGTTGAGTAAACAGCTCTGCAGATGCCACTTAGGCATGTTTGGTCTAATGTGCACTTCAACTCCAATGTTTCTTTGTTGACTTTCTATAGGAATTAGCAGTTCATTACTGACAGTGGGGGTGTTGAAGGCCTCTACAAGTATTGTATTACAATCTGTCTCTCCCATTAGGTCTATTAATGTTTGCTTTATGTACTTGGGTATTTGTTTGTCTCTTTGCTGAATTGACCTCTTCATTATTATATAGTGACCTTCTTTGTCTCTTTTTTACAGTCTCTAATTTGTAGTCCATTTTATCTGATAGAAATATAGCCACTTCTGCTCTCTCTTCATTTTTAGTTGCATGGAATGTCTTTTTTTTTTTTTTATTAACAGAATGTCTTTTTATACCTCCACACATCCAATCTCTGTGTGTATTTATAGGTAAAGTAGGTTTCTTGTGGGAAATATGCAATTGGGTCTTTTTTCTTTATCCATTCAGCCACTCTGTGCCTCTTAATTCAAGAATTGAGCCTATTCACACATTTAGTGTTATTACTGACAAAGACTAATCACTGCCATTTTGTTGTTTCTTTTCTAGTTGTTTTGTAACTCCTCTCTTCCTTTCTCACAGTCTTTCTTTGTGGGTAAGTGATTTTTCTCTTGGTAGTATGTTTTAATTTGTTGCTATTTATTTATTATTTTAATTCATGACAACTCATATCATGTTGCTTTTTATTTTTAGTGAAGCTCTTATAGGTTTTTGCATTGTAGTTACCATGAGGCTTACAAAAAACAGCTTATAGATACATAGTATGGCAAGTTATTTTAAAGAGATGACAACTTATCTTAGATCACAAAGAAAAGAATAGAAACAAAAATAAAAAACCCTTCCACACTTTAACTCCATATCCCCACATTTTGATTTTATGTTGTCTTAAATTACATATATATATATATTTTTTTTTTTTTGAGACAGCCTCAAGCTGTCCCCCTGGGTAGAGTGCTGTGACATCACAGCTCACAGCAACCTCCAACTCTTGGGCTCAAGCGAGTCTCTTGCCTCTGCCTCCCAAGTAGCTGGGACTACAGGTGCCCACCACACCTGGCTATTTTTTGGTTGCAGCCATCATTGTTGTTTGGTGGGCCCAGGCTGGATTCGAACCCACCAGCTCAGGTATATGTGGCTGAAACCTTAGCCGCTTGAGCCACAGGCGCCAAGCCAAATTACATATTTTTATATTGCCTATTTCTAAACAAGTTGCTATCACTTTTATTGTTTTTGATAGATTTTTCTCTTGAGCTTCATACTAGAGTCATGACTAAATTGCATACCACAGTTACAATATTTAGAGTATTCTGGGTTTGTCCATGTACTTAATTTTATCTATGGGTTTTATACCTTCAAATATTTTCTTTTTAGACATTAGTGTTTTTTCCTTTCAGTTTGAAGAACTCCTTTCAGCATTTCTTGCAAGAGGAGTCTGGATGTGATGAATTCTCTTAGCTTTTGTTTGGGAAAGATATTTTCTTTCCTTTATTTTTTGAGAATATCTTTGCTGGGTACATATTCCTGAAGGGCAGGAGATTTTTATTTTCTTCAAACTTTGATTTGAAAATGTTGTTTCGCTCCTTCCTGGACTGTGTGGTTTCTGTTGAGAAATCTGTTGCCAAATGAATTGGCCCTCCCTTATATATTACTTGCTTCATTTCTCTTCCTGATTTTAGGATCTTTATTTTGTTCTTGACCTTGGAGTGTTTGATTTTTATATACCATGAAGAAATATTATTCGTATTGAATCTGTTTAGTTTTTCTGACCTTCCTGTACCTGAGTATTTATCTCTTTGTTAAGTTTTGGAAACATTTTTGTTATTATCTCTTTGAATAAGCTTTCTATGCCCTTTGTTTTTGCTTAATTCTCTCTTGAACACCAATAATTCTTAGATTTGGGCTGGGCACAGTGTTTCATGCCTGTAATCTTAACACTTTGGGAAGCTATGGTGAAAGCATGACTTGAATCCAGGAGCACAAGACCAATCTGCGCAATATAGCAAGACCCTATCTCTGCAAAAAAATAAAGAAAAATAGCTGGGCATGATGGCATGCGCCTGTAGTTCTAGTTACTAGGGAGGCTGAGGTGGGAGAATTGCTTGAGTCCAGGAGTTTGAGGTTGCAAATGATGATGATACCACTGTACTCTAACCCACACAACAGAGCAACAGAACAAGACCTTGTCTCAAAAATAAATAAATACACTCCTTAGATTTGGCATTTTGTGGTAAGTTTCTATACCTTGTAGGTGATTTTCATTGTTTTTCATTCTTTTTTCTTTTCTGACTGATATTTTCAAATAGCCTGTCTTTGAGATCACTGATTCTTTCCTCTGCTTAATCTATTCTGCTGCTAAGAGCATCCTGCATATGAGTTTCTTAAACAATAGTTTATGTCTGAAGAAATGCAATTTAAAGTAGTGCTCAATGTATATAGAAGAAAGATTTAAGACAAAAAGTCAGGATACAAAGGAACCTGTGTGGAAATATGTTTCTCCACTTTGTGGCATGTGGTAAGTTTTATATGTATATTCTTATTCCTAAAGCAACCAACAAAACAAAACAAGACAAGACTGTACAAATAATATAGTCAAAATGCTACAAATAAATCTACATGAAATTCTAAAAATTGTTCAAGTAACATGCATAAAGGCAAGCAAAGAGACTGAAGAATGAGAAACAGTAAATAAACAGAAAACAAACTAAAATAAAATCCTTTATCTGTCAATCAGATAGATTGACTCCATCTGAAGTTCTTTGAAGGAATTTTTTTCAGATAAGAGTAATAATAGCTTTAAAAATATATATTACTGTAAACATTCTGCACATGCTAGGATACCTCTTCATGAGTATCTCTAGGGTTTGCAAATACCTGGAAATATATAGTTAGTGATAGATTTTTTTATTTCCTTGCTTATTTTTTTAATTTTTATTTCTTTGCTTTTGTTGTTGTTGTTGTTGTTGAGACATGGGGGGGGGGTCTCATCATATTGTCCTGAACTCCTGAGCTCAAACAGTCCTCCTGCCTCAGCCTCCCAAGTATCTGGGTTTACAGGCATGTGCTGCCACATCTGGTTCAATGTTCTTTTGAAAGAGAATTTTGGTAAGAACAAAACAGAGCAGGTTCTGGTAAAGAAAATAATTGAATATCTAAAATGATATTCATGCACACAAACACACCTAGTAGTGCATAAAAAATGTATGCACTACTCTTCAGCAAGAGATGTTACAAAAAATACTTCAAAATGGATGCCAACCAACCAGAGCTAACCATAAGGGACTCGCTTGCTGATGTCAACCCTGCATTCAGCTCTGCTTGATATTTATACACAGGAGGACTCAATAATTGGCAAGAACAGTGACTTCAAATAACC
Source organism: Otolemur garnettii (assembly GCF_000181295.1). Classification (NCBI taxonomy): domain Eukaryota; kingdom Metazoa; phylum Chordata; class Mammalia; order Primates; family Galagidae; genus Otolemur; species Otolemur garnettii. The sequence continues at coordinate 1,261,560 of NW_003852656.1, read as the reverse complement.
ACAGCTACACATCACTGATATTCATTGCTTTATGTTCTCCTAACACTCTTTAGAAACATATATATATATATAAATTAAAATTTATTTGGCCTCAGACAAGACATGGAACTTTTCCATCACCCACAATGCTCCCTCAAGCCATTTTCGAGGGCATAAACCACCTACCCAGAAGCAACCACTGCTTGTGATTTCTTGATTTTATTTATTTTATTTTTAAATTTCAGGATATTAATGGGGTACAAACATTCTGAGTCAAAGTTCTAAGTATACCCACTACCCAGATAGTGTGCATTTTACCCATTAGGTCTGAATTTACCCAACTCCTCCTCCTACCTCCCACCTGCTTGATTTCCCATGAGTGTTATTTCCACATGTGCACATAGTGTTGATCGATTAGTTTCAATTTAACAGTGAGTACATGTACACATGGTGTTTATTTTTCTATTTTTGTGATACTTCGCTTATAAGAATGATCTCCAGGGCCGCACCTCTGGCTCAAAGGAGTAGGGCACTGGCCCCATATGCTGGAGGTGGCAGGTTCAAACCCAGCCCTGGCCAAAAACTGCAAAAAAAAAAAAAGAATGCTCTCTATTTCCATCCACGTTAATACAAGACATATTAGCTCGCCATTTTTATGGCTGAGTAGTACTCCATGGTATACACATGCCACATTTTATTAATCCAGTCATGTATTGATGGACACTTGGGTTGTTTCCACATCTTTGCAGTTATGACTTGTGTTGCTATAAACATTCAAGTGCAGTGTCTTTTTTATAAAAATGACCTTTTTTATCCCCTTTGGGTAAATACCCAGTAGATGGAGTGCTGGATCAAATGGTAGGTCTACTTAGTTCTTTGAGGTATCTCCATGCTACTTTCCATAGAGACACTGCTATGATTTCTTTTACTATAAATTAGTTTTCCCAGCTCTAAAACTACCCATAAATGGAATCATATTGGATGTACTTTGTGCCTGGCTTCTTTCACTCAAAATATTATTCATGAAATTAATCTATAATATTCTGTGTTATGAATAGTTTTCCTTCTTCCCTCCCTCCCTCCCTTCCTTCCTTCCCTTGCTTGGTTTTGACAGAGTCTGTCATCCTAGGTAGAGTGCTGTGGCATCTTCCTAGCTCATAGCAACTTCTAACCACTCTTGGGCTCAGAGATCCCCTTTATTTAGCCTTCTGAGTAGCTGGGACTACAGGCAACTGCCACATCGCCCAGCTAGTTTTTTTTAATTTTTTTTTTAGTACAGACAGAGTCTCACTTTTCCTCAGGCTAGTCTCAAACTCATTAGCTGAAGCAATCTACCTTCCTCAGCCTCTTAGAAAGGTAGGATTACTGGCATGAGCCCCTCCTCCTGGCCAATAGTTTCATTTTCATTGCTATGTAGTATTTCACTGCACAAACATACAACAATTTGTTTATCCATTTACCTATTTAAAGGACATTTAGATTTTTTTGAAATTATTATGAATAAAGCTGGGGCAAACATTACTATACAAGTCTTTTGGTGGCCATATATTTCTTGGGCAAATAACTAATTGCTGGTCTTCTCAGTTGGCCATAACAAAATCCCATAGAGTAGTTGGTTTAAACAACAGAAATTTATTTTTCACAGCTCTGGAAAGTCCAACATCAAAGTAGTGGCATGGTAGATTTCATTCTGAAACCTCTTCTCTTGACTTGGAGGTGAACACAATCTTTTCATGTGCTCACATGATCCCTTTTCTTGTGCATGTGCATGTGCATGTGCATGGTGTAGTGAGTTCTTACAATTTTATGTTGCCTTGGCATCCACTTTGAATTTAAGTTGGACTTTCTCATACCAGAAGCAGGGCTTAGTTACTCTTTTTTTTTTTTAATTTCAAGTTAATGTAAGGATACAAAGAATAGGGTCACAATATTTGACTTTGTTAGGTAGAGTCCCTGGTGTATTTGTGTCCTGTACCCAAAAGGTGTGCCATACATCCCTACATTGTACCCATTAAGTGGGAAAACCCCAAATCCTCCTCCTTCCTTTTGCCCCTCCCTCATTCTCTCTCCACCTAACTTGAATTGAAATGAGTTTTTCTCCTCTGTGGGAGTGAATTAGATCATTAACTGGCTTCATACAAGTATTGAGTACATTGGATACTTGCTTTTCCATTATTGTGATAATTTACTAAAGAGAATGTGTTTCAGTTCCATCCAAGTTAATACAAAAGATGTAAAGTTACCATTTTTTTTTATAGCTAAACAGTATTCCATGGTATACATAAACCACAGCTTGTTAATCCATCCCTGAGTTGGTGGGCATTTAGGTTGTTTCCACAATTTGGTGATTGTAAATTGAGCTGTGATAAACAATCTAGTGCAGATGTCCTTATGATAAAAGGATTTTTTTTCCTTCTGGATTCATGCCTAGTAGTGGGACTGCAGGGTCAAATGTAAGATCTAATTAGAGTTCTTTGAGGATTCTCCATACTTCTTTCCAAAGAGGCTGTATTAATTTGCAGTTCCAACAAAAGTGTAAAAGTGTTTCTCTCTCTTCACATCCATGCCAGCATCTGCAACTTTGAGACTTTGTGATATGGGCTAATCTTACTGGGGTTAGGTGATATCTCAGGGGCGTTTTGATTTGCATTTCTCTAATAACTGAGGACGGTAAGCATTTTTTTATGTTTGTTAGGCATTCATCTGTCTTCCTCAGAGAAGGTTCTGTTCATGTTTCTTGCCCAGCGATAGATGTGATTGTTTGCTTTTTTTGGTTGATTAATTTGAGTTCTCTATAGATCCTAGTTATCAAATCTTTGTGAGTTTTTTTTTTTTTTTGGCCAGGACCAGGTTTGAACCCACCACTTCTGTTATATGGGGCTGGCACCCTACTTCTTTGAGCCACAGGTGCTGCCCCTTTGTGAGAGTCTTAACATGCAAATATCTTTTCCCATTCTGAAGGTTGTCTACTTGCTTTGATTATTGTGTCCTTAGATGTGCAGAAGATTTTCAGTTTAATTAAGTCTCATTTGTTTATTTTTGTTGTTGTCGCAATTGCCATGGAATTCTGGTGTGAAGCCATCTGTTCCAGCGCTTTTTTTGGTTGAAAGTTTTTTTATTGTTTCTTCAATCTCAGTGGTTGATATTGGTCTGTTTAAGAGATCTAATTCTTAGTTATGTCTAGGGAAAGGGTATGATTCCAGGTATTGGTCCATTTCCTCCACATTGTCAAATTTCTGGGCATAGAGTTTCTTGTGGTAGTCAGAGATAATCTGTTGGATCTCTGTGATATCTGTGTTATTTCCCCTTTTCATTTCTGTTTTTTTTAAATTGTTTTTTATTAAATAATAACTTTGTACATTGATGCATTTATGGGGTTCAGGATACTGCTTCAATATACAATGTGAAATGCTTACATTGAAATAAGTAACACATCCATCACAATTATACTCATTTCTTAATAGTTTTGAAATGTACTATTGCACCATTGCATCATACACATTAGGTGAGGTCCCTCCAAATACCCTCCCTCATCCTATATCCCCCGTCCCCTCCCTTCTCTCTCCTCTTCCCTTCTACTTTCTGGACTATAGTTATGTTTTGCCATTTGTATGAGTGTGTAGGTGGTGACATATTGATTTCATAGTAGTATGGAGTACATTGGATACATTTTTTTCATTCTTGAGATACTTTACTAAGAAGAATATGTTCCAGCTCCATCCAGGTAAACATAAAAGATGTGAAGTCTCCATTTTTTATGGATTTATAGTATTCCATGGTGTACATATACCACAATTTGTCAATCTATTCATGGGTCAATGGGCACTTGGGATGTTTACATGTCTTGGCTATTATGAATTGGGCTGCAATAAACATTCGGGTGCAAATGTCTTTCTTGTAAAAATAATTTTTGATCATCTGGATACCTAGTAAAGGAATTGCAAGATTGAATGGTATGTCTACTTTTAGTTCCTTGAGTGTTCCCCAAACTTCTTTCCAAAAAGGTCGTATTAGCTTACGTTCCCACTAGCGATGTAGAAGCGTTCCCTTCTCTCTGCATCCACACCAACATCTATAGTTTTGGGTTTTTGTGATATGGGCTAATCTTACTGGAGTTAGATGATATCTCAAAGAGGTTTTGATTTGCATTTTCTCTGATGATTAAGGATGATGAGCATTTTTTCATGTGTTTGTAGGCCTTGTGCCTGTCTTCATCAGAGAAGTTTCTGTTCAAGTTTCTTGCCCACATAGAAATGGGGTTATTTATTATTTTCTTATTGATTAGTTTGAGTTCTCTGTAGATTGTAGTTATCAGACCTTTGTCGGAAAGCATAACCTGCAAAAGTTTCCCATCCTAAAGGTTGTCTATTTGCTTTACTTACTGTGATCTTGGCTGTGCAAAAGCTTTTTAGTTTGATCAGATCCCAGTAATTTATTTTTGGTGTTTCTTCAATTACCCGGGGGAGGGAGGGTCCTCCTCATAAAATATTCTCCCAGGCCGATTTCTTCGAGTGTTTTCCCTGCACTGCCTTCTAGTATTTATATAGTTTCATGTCTTAGGTTTAAATCTTTTATCCAGTGAGAATCAATTTTTGTTAATGGTGAAAGGTAGGGGTCCAGTTTCAGTCTTCTACAGCCAGTTCACCCAGAACCATTTGTTAAATAGGGAGTCTTTCCCCCACTAAATATTTTTGATAGGCTTGTTGAAGATCAAATGGCAGTAAGTAGCTGTATTTATCTCTTGGTTCTTTATTCTGTTCCATAAATCTACCACTCTGTTTTTGTGCCAGTACC
>NW_003852656.1:1255329-1256609 GCF_000181295.1 Otolemur garnettii | reverse complement strand
GTTCTCCTTATAGAGATCTTTCATGTCCTTGGTTAGGTAAATTCCCAGATAGTCATCTTCTTTGGCACTATTATAAAAGGAATAGAGTACTTGATTATTTTTTCAGCTTGACTATTGTTGGCATATATGAAAGCTACTGACTTGTAAGTATTAATTTTGTATCCTGAGATGCTGCTGTATTCCTTGATTACTTCTAAGAGTTTTGAAGTTGAGTCCCTGGGATTTTCCAGGTATAGGATTATGTCATCAGTGAAGAGTGAGAGTTTGATCTTCTCTGACCCTATTTGGATAATCTTGATTGCCTTCTCTTGCCTGATTGCAATAGCTAAGACTTCCATTACTATGTTAAATAGCAGTGGAGACAGTGGGCATCCTTGCCTCATTCCTGATATGAGTGGAAATGTTTTCAATTTTACACCATTCAATATGATATTGGCTATGTGTTTACTGTAAATGGCCTCTATCAGTTTAAGAATTGTCCCTTCTATGCCTATTTTCTTAAGAATTCTGATCATGAAAGGATGCTGGATATTATCAAAGACTTTTTCTGTGTCAATTGAGAGAATCATATGGTCTTTGTTTTTTCTTTTATTGATGTGGTGTATTATATGTATAGATTTGCATATGTTGAACCACCCCAGTAACCCTGGAATAAAACCAACTTGATCGTAGTGTACAATTTTTTTGATATGTTGTTGAAACCTGTTTGTTAAGATCTTATTGAATCAATTGCATCAATATTCATTAATGATATTGGTCTGTAATTTTCTTTCTTTGTTGGATGCTTTCCTGGGTATCAGGGTGATATTTGCTTCATAGAATGTGTTGGGAAATAGTCCTTCTTTTTCTATGCTTTGGAAAATGTTGTATAATATAGGTACTAGTTCCTCATGAAAAGTTTGATAGAATTTGAATGTAAAGCCATCTGGTCTTGGACTTTTCTTTTTAGGGAGATTTTGTGTTGTTGATGTTATTTCAGTACTTGATATAGGTCTATTCAAGGTTTTCGAATTCTTTCTGTTGAGTCTAGGAAGGTGGCATGCTTCCAGGTATTGGTCCATTTCTTTCAGATTTTCATATTTCTGGGAATAGAGATTTTTATAGTAATCATTGAGGATTTTTTCAATGTCTGAAGTGTCTGTTATTGTTTCTCCTTTATTGTTTCTGATAGATGATATTAGAGATTTTACTTTTCTATTTCTGGTTAGGTTGGCCAAAGTAAGGTGACCAGATGTCCTGCTTTTGGTGGGACAGTCCTGATTTTTAACAATTTGTCCTGC
>NW_003852656.1:1253096-1254998 GCF_000181295.1 Otolemur garnettii | reverse complement strand
AAAAAAAAAAAAAAAGTCCTGATTTTTGGAAAGAATGCATGACAAGCTAGGGAACAGCAGGACAATGGGAAGGGAATATATGGTTTTCAGCTGCTGAAAAGGTTAATGTAACTCCATTTGAGAATGAAGAGGTTAATATAACTTCATTTGGAAATCAAAAGGCTAATGTAAACTCGCTACTCCTCTCCTGGGCAAGATATCAGAAGGAGACTGGCTCCCTCCCTTGCTTCTAGGCAAGGACAACTAGCTCAGAAGGAGCCAAACTGTCTGGAACAAACAAGTAGCCTCCCCCCTAGAGTAAGGTGACCAGACGTCTCGCTTTTGGCAGGACAGTCCTGATTTTTAACAATTTGTCCTGTGTCCTGTGGTGTTTTTAAAAAGCCCTGATTTTTGGAAAGAATGCATGACAAGCTAGGGAACACTGGAGAATAGGAAGGGAATATACGGTTTTGGGTTGCCATGTGGCTGTTTCGCCAGGATATGCATTTTATATTATTTTTATAAATTTTATAATGTTAAACTTTAATAATAACAAATAATTGTTGAGACCTGATTATCAAGAACTGCTTATCAAAGTTTGCATTGTTGTTAGGCCCTGCCCCCTAGGTCCCGCCCTCCCCCAATGGTGTCCCACTTTGCCAATGTTAAAATCTGGTCACCTTAGCCAAAGGTTTATCAATTTTGTTAATCCTTTCAAAAAACCAACTGTTTTTTCCTTGATCTTCTGAATGATTCTTTTGTTTTCAATTTCATTTAATTCTGCCTTAATTTTGGTTATTTCTTTTCTTCTTCTGGGTTTGGGGTTGCAATGTTCTTCCTTTTCCAGTTGCTTGAGATGATCCATTAAGTTGTTGGCTTCCTCTCTTTCTTTCTTTCTTTCTTTCTTTTTTTTTTTAAATGATAGCTGTGTACATTAATGCAATCATGGGGTACAGTGTGGTGTTTTCATATACAATTTGAAATATCTTAATCAAACTGGTTATCATAGCCTTTATGTCATTTTCTTAATTATTGTGTTAAGACATTTATATTCTACTTTAAGAAAGATTCCCTTGTACCCTTGTAAGATAAACCATAGAGTTGATCCCTCCAATCACCTTCCCTCCACCCATCCATCCCCGTCCCGTCCTCTCACCCTCACCCCTCGCCAAATTCTTCGGCTATAATTAGGTATATTATGTACATTATTTCATATGAAAGCTATAAATTAGTTTCATAATAGGACTGTGTACATTGGATACCTTTTCTTCCATTCTTGAGATACTTTCCTAAGAAGAACATTTTCCAGCTCCATACATGTAAATATGAAGGAGGTAAAGTCTCCATCTTTCTTTATGGCTGTATAGTATTCGATGGTGTACATATACCACAGTTTGTTGATCCATTCATGGATCGATGGGCACTTGGGCTTCTTCCAGGACCTGGCAATTATGAATTGGGCTGCAGTAAATATTCTGATACAAATATTTTTGTTGTATTGTGGTTTTTGGTCTTCTGGATATATACCTGTTAGTGTTCCCTGGAGCCCTCTGTTCGGTGACGCAGAGAACTGCCATGTCTGAGTGTGGGGTGCTTATCTCTACAATACCTAATAAAGGAATTGTTGGATCAAAAGGCAGGTCTATTTTTAGTTCTCTAAGTATTCTCCAGACATCTTTCCAAAAGGAACGTATTTGCATTCCCACTAACAGTGCAGAAGTGTTCCCTTTTCTCCACATCCACGCCAGCAACTCTGGTTTTGGGATTTTGTAATATGGGCTAATCTTACTGGAGTGAGGTGATATATCAAAGTAGTTTTGATTTGCATTTCTCAATGATTAAGGATGGTGAGCATTTTTTTGTATATCTGTAGGCCATGCGCCTATCTTCTTTATAGAAATTTCTCTTCAAGTCCCTTGCCCA
>NW_003852656.1:1243670-1252866 GCF_000181295.1 Otolemur garnettii | reverse complement strand
GTTATCATTTTGTTCCAAAAATTTGGTGATTTCCTTCTTAATCTCATCTTTGACCCAACTATCAGTCAGCCTAAGATTATTTAGCTTCCATGACTTTGAGTTGCTGTTGAGTTCAACTTTTATTCCGTGATGGTCCAAGAAGATACAAGGAATAATTTCTATATTTTTAAATTTGCTAAGGTTAGACTTGTGTCCTTAGATATGATCTATTTTGGAGGATGACTTGTGGGCTTATGAGAAGAATGTATATTCAGTTTTATTAGGATGAAATGTTCTGTAGAGGTCTGTAAAGTCCATTTGTTCTAGGGTCAGGTTTATGTCTAATGTTTATTGGTTTAGTTTCTTCTTGGAGGATCTATCCAGAACTGTCAAAGGGGATATTAAAATCTCTGACTATTAGAGTGCAGGAAGGTATCAAGTTGTTCATGTCCCTTAGGATCTTCTTTAAGAATTGAGCAGCATTCTGGGAAACCCATAAATGGGTTTTCCCTTGGGTGTTTCTCTTGACAAATATGTAGTGACCTTCTTTATCTTTCTTTATCTTTGTTGGTTTAAAGCCAATTGTATTTGCTACTAAAATTGCAACCCCTGCTTCTTTCTGGTTTCCATTTGCCTGTAATATACAAGTCCATCCCTTCACCGTAAGTCTATTTTTCTCCTTTAAAGTAAGGTGAGATTCTTGTATACACCAGATATCTGGTCTGAGTTTATGTATTCAGTCAGCCAGCCTGTGCATCTTTAGAGGACAATTTAAACCATTCACATTAATTGAGAGAATTGATAAGCCTGGTTGTGTTTTGGGTGTCATGATTTTTCCAGTGGACATTTTTAATCCTTTCACCACTGTGGAAGTTGGCTTTTGTTCAAAAATTTCTGGGTGAGTTTACTTTGAAGTTAGAGCCTTGTGCTGGTCGTGGAGGATGGGTCTGAGAATATCCTGGAGAGATGGCAAATCTCTTTAGTTATGGCAAATTTCTTCAACATGTGTATGTCATTAAAGTATTTGATTTCTCCATCACAAATGAGTCTCAGTTTAGCTGGGTAGAGGATCCTGGGCTGGAAATTGTTTTATTTTAGGCAATCAAAGGTCAATGACCCTCTTCTTCTGGCTTGAAACATTTCAGCTGAGACATCTGCAGTCATTCTGATATTTCTCCCTTTGTAGGTGATGCTTTTCTTACATCTGGTTGCTTGCAGAATTTTCTCCTTTGTCTTAACTTTGGCAAAGTTAATCACAATATGTCTAGGAGATCCTTTATTTGGATTGAGTCTTGCTGGGGTTCTGAAACTGTCTGCTATCTGAAGTTCTGTATCTCTTGAAATGCTTAGGAAGTTCTTCTCCAAAATCTCTTGGAGTAGAGCATCTGTAACTTTAGGACCATCCTTATGTTTTTTGGGAATTCCTATGAGATGAATGTTTGATCTTTTGGAGTGATCTCACAACTCTTTCAGGGAATGATCAGTTTTTGCTCTCTATTTGTCTGCCTCTTTGAGTGTTTGCAAACGTTCAAAAGCTTTATCTTCAGTCAGAGATTTTTTCTTCTGCTGGTCAACTCTATTACTGAGGGATTCTACTGTATCTGGAGCTCCTCAACCTCCTTTTTCATTTCCTTGAGCCCTGCTATCTCTTTTCCCATTATGTCCATATCTTTGGTGACTTTAGCTTTGAATTCATTAATTTCTTAAGGCAACTTTAGAACTACTCTTTGGAATTCAATTTCTATCTTTTCTTCCATTCTATTTATCTTATTTGCAATCCATATCCTGAGTTTGATTTCTGACATTGCTGCCATTTGTCTTTGCATGGCATCTTCAGTTTGTATTTCTTTCTTGGGGGAGGGGTTGATCTACTGTGGTTATTCTTGTTGCCAGAGTTCTTCTGTAGGGTCTGCACCATGTTTATTTTCCACCATTTGGTTCTTAGAACTGGTATGGTGAGATTGAATTGGAGTTCCCAGGTAGTAGAGATAGCCCTTTAGCAAAACTCTAGGCTTTGTAATTGTGGCTCATCTCCTACAACCTTACAAAAGGTCCCTTTCAGAGTTTTAGCTCTGAGGACGTACTTGGTGAGACAGTGCAAGCTAGCTCTGTTTTGATTTCAGCCAACCTATACCCTATCCTAAGAAACCACAGTATTAGGTTTAAATCTCATCTGTGAAGAGATACAAATAGCTCCAGCACCCAGTCCCCACCCTTCAGTTCTTTTCTGCTACAGAACTTTGAAAGTCAACCTCAGAATGTCCCAGACACAGGTTCCAACCAAATTGTCTCAGAAAGTGCAAACCCTGCCCAATAGAGAGGGATTCAAGGGTCTTCAACAACACATTTGGAGCCAGGAATCCACACTCCTGCCTGCCAGACTCAGTCCACAGTGTTGTCCCCTTCTCTGCTCACAGGCTCAGCTGGAGCCAGAAGCCACACCCCTACCCACCAGTCTCCGTTCACATCCAGTTAGCCTCTGCATCTCCAGACAAGTTGGAATCAGGGGACCATGCCCCTGCCTGCCATTCTCAGTCCACTGCCTGGCAAGCCTCTGTTCTCAGGCTCTGCTGGAGTCAGGGCACCAGGCCCTGCCTGTGGTCTCAGTCCACACACAGCTAGCCTCTGCTTGCTAGACTAATTGGAGTCAGGGGACCACACCCCCATCTGCCAGTCTCAGTCCACTGCCTGACAAGCCTCTATTTGCAGGCTCTGTTGGAGTCAGGGCATCAGGCCCCACCCTCTGGTCTGAGTCCACACATAGCTAGCCTCTGCTTGCCAGACCAGTTGGAGTCAGGGGACCACAGCCTGGTCTGCCAGTTTCAGAGCACTGCCTGGCAAGCCTTTGTCCACAGGCTCTGTTAGAGTCAGGGCACCATATTCCACCCACAGGTCTCAGTCCTCACCTGGTAAGCCTCTGCTCACCAGCCCCACTGGAAACAGTGGAGCCTGCCCTAGCCTCAGGTCTTAGTTTACACCCAGTAATCCACTGCTTGAGGGTTCTGTTGGAATCAGGGGACCATGACCTTGCTCTCAGGTCACAGTCCACACCTATCAAGACTCTACTCAGAGGCCCAGTAGGGGCTGGGAACCAGCCCTGTCTGCCAAACTCAGTCCACATGGGGCAACCACTCTGCATTGTGGGGTGCTGTCAGTTCTGTACCCTGTCCTGCCAGACACAGCCTGAACTGAGGGTCAAACACTACCACTGGCTGGGCATAGTCATAACCAGGGACTGCTCCTCCTCCCACCGAGTATCCCTTTCTTCCCATACCCTTTTTCTTTCCCATTAGTCACAGATTCCATCCTGATGCTTGGCAGTCTACACTATGCCCAGTTCTCTCAGGACAAGACCAAACACTCTGTGCTCTGCAGGGGACAGAACTTCAGACTGCCATGCAAGGTGGAAGGGGTGGACTGGGAGTTTGGACTTGTAGGGTTAAATATCTGTTCAATTTTATGTTTGGCGAGGTGGTGTCTAGGTTCATAAGTGGAAGCTCCCAGGAGAATGAGACCTGAAGTTTAGCAGCTCTCTCCAGTGAAGTAAAATGAGAGGTGTTTTGTTCCCTGCTCATTCACAGATAGTCTGCAGCAGGCCCCCTGCTTGGGGGAGGTATCTCCCATCCTCTAGTTGATAGGCTTTGTACCTGTAATTTGTTTTCTTAAATGCTCTTCTTTGGAGTTACAGCTTGCTAAACTTCTTTCTTGTCTCAGCTCCCTTTCTTTGGGTTCATAGCATCCTATTCCATCCAGTTTTTTTTCCTCTGCTCAGGAGCCTCTGCCAAGGATTGCTACCAGTTGGCCATATTCCGAGAATCCCATCCCCTTTTCATTTCTGATTGAGGTTATTAGAGATTTTACTTTTCTGTTTCTAGTTAATCTGGCCAAAGGTTTATACATTTTATTTATCTTTTTGAAGAACCAACTCTTTGTTTTATTAATTTTCTGAATTATTCTTTTGTTTTCAATTTCATTTATTTCTGATTTAATTTTGGTTATTTCTTTTCTTCTGCTAGGTTTGGGATTAGATCATTCATCCTTTTCCCTTTCCTTAAGATGATTCATTAGCTTGTTGATGTGCTCTCTGTTTTTTTGAATGTAGTCATCTACTGCAATAAATTTCCATCTTAGGACTGCTTTTGCAGTATCCCACAGGTTTTGGTAACTTGTAGGTTCATTGTTGGTATGTTTGAGGAATTTAATAATTTTCTCCTTTATGTCTTCCTTGACCCAGTGGTCATTCAGCATAAGGTTGTTTAATTTTCATGCCTTTGTGTGGGGATGAAAATTTTTGTTAAAGTTGAGTTCCGCCTTTATTGCCCTGTGGTCTGAGAAAATACAAGGTATAATTTCAATTCTTTTAAATGATGTAGTGTAACCTGAAGTCTGGTAATGTGATGCTTCCAGAATTTTTTTTTCCTTAAAATTGCATTGGCTCTTTGGGGTTTTTCCTAGGTTCCATGTGAAATGAAGTACTATTTTTTCAAGCTCTTCAAAGCATGACATTGGTGCTTTGATGGGGATTGCATTAAATCTGTAGATTGCTTTGGGTAGTATGGACATTTTAACAATGTTTATTCTTCTCAGCCATGAGCATGATATGTTCTTCCATTTGTGAAATCTGCTATTTCTTTTCTCAGGGTTTCATAGTTTTCTTTATAGAGGCCCTTCATGTCCTTTATTAGATATATTCCCAGGTATTTCATTTTCTTCAAATCTACTATGAAGGGTATGATGTCTTAGGTTTGATTCTCAGCTTGACTGTTATTGGCATAAATAAAGCACAGCAGTTTTTCTTATTCTCCCAGTCAGAAATTAAATTTCATTAAACCTCTAGATGCTATGTAAACTTAAACTGTCCCATCTTTTTTTTTGTCAGATTAATTTAATTTAACTTTTTCTTGGCAAATTTACTTTTCTCAAACTGGTGGGAAATGTCTGTGAAAGGCCGGGCTGAATTTTGTCAAACTTAATTTGATGAAACACATCAAAAATGATACTAAATTTAGTTCAGTTATCTCATTTTATTGATTCACAGGAACAGAGGCTCTGTATTTAGGAACTGCCTAAACCATCATGTTCATAAAGCATGTGATTCTGTACAATTGATCCAGTTCAGTTGGGAATGGTCCCACTGTGCCCATAGGATTCTTTATTAGATATGACTAAGAACAGCATGGGTTGGTGTTATTTTCACCACTAAGTCTTATTTTCCAGATTGATGTGTTGCTAAATCATGAAATGGAAAGTATTAAGATAATGTCAGTAACAAGTATGGGTTACTTGTTAGAACTGGATCAATTGTAAATGTTTTAAAATACGTGCTGCTTAAACCTGGATAACAGTTTTAGTCTTGTAAAATAAGATTGGATTTTAATTAGTGCTATTAATTGCTATGGGCATAATGATATGCAGTACTGATTATAGGTCTAGGTTGTCATTTGTTATGTTATTAGACGATTTCTGTTAAATACCATATAAGAAAAATTTTATAGATAATGATTTAAGAACTGGAACCATGCAGACAAAATATACAACACAGTGTGGTCTCCTGGTGGTAGAGTAGTTTGTTCCCAATTGGGGTCATCTGATGGCACAAAGCTGTGCCCTAGTCCAGGACCATTCCTATGGTTCATATTACAAGGGTACATGTTAATTCTTTTAAATATAGAGTATAAATGTCTTAACACAATAATTAAGTAAATGAGGTGAAGTCTACATTAACTAGTTTAACGTAAGGATTTCAAATTGTATTTAAAATCAGCACATTGTACCCCCTTAATGCATTAATGTATATATGATCTATGTGTTTATGACTCAGTAAAAAAAAGAATCCTATGGGTGGCAGCATTTAAATTTTAGCTGCCTCTATTTGATATAGGGATGATATTTTAAACAGGACAAATTCACAAGGGCTTTAAGAACTTCCTTTATTAACAAAGATCAGGTAGCAATAGCTTTTTAAGCAAACATCAAGTCAAAAAAATTGTGCTGTATTAATTTCTGCTGCCATAAAATATATTTTGCAAATATTTCAAGATGACCATTAAAGATTTCCTCCTATTCTCTTTAGCAGCTGACTGCCTAAACCATCATGTTCATAAAGCATGTGATTCTGCACCAGAAGAATAGAACCAGGATATTCAAAAGCCTCTGGACACCAGGTATCTATGGCCCGTGGAAGGATACATCTGATGAATTGTCTTTAAGTTGAGGTAACTATTTTCCATCCCAAGAGGGAAAGGTTAATAAACATGGTTAATAAACATACCTGTACATCTTTACATAAAGAAGTTTAGATGATGAATTAGATTTTATATCTAAGATTAGATAAGTATGACTTTTGGGCCATCATCCTTCTGAACAAGTGTTCAGAAATATTTTCTAGCTCAGAAGCCATAATTTTATCTAAATTCACACAGTGATATTGTTTCATTAGTTTTTTTTTGTTTGTTTGTTTGTTTTTTTGAGACAGAGCCTCAAGCTTTCCCCCTGGGTAGAGTGCTGTGGCATCATGGCTCACAGCAACCTCCAACTCCTGGGCTCAAGCGAGTCTCCTGCCTCCACCTCCCAAGTAGCTGGGACCACAGGTGCCTGCCACAACGCCCAGCTATTTTTTGGTTGCAGCCATCATTGTTCTTTGGCGGGCCCAGGCTGGATTTGAACCCGCCACCTTAGGTGTATGTGGCTGGCGCCTTAGCCACTTGAGCCACAGGCGCTGAGCCTTCATTCATGTTTTGAATGGATGAAGGATACATGCCGAATTTTCTGTTCCAGGCATTTCCCATTAGTGTGAGCAGTAATTTTGGAAGCACATACAGCTATTCAGCAGCTGTTTCTTCTGATGTTTCAGGTGACAGGTCAGGTAGGAGGAAGCAAGACTCACATTGGCTTTGAAGTCCTAAGTCCTACCAATCAACAAATCTCTCATCACAACCAATGAGCATAGTTTGGTTTCCAATGTCCCTGCAAGGAACTTCCTCATCAAGATACAATTTATCTGAGGAGTCATTTTCATCACAGGCAATATTGGCTAATAATGAAACTAGTAACTCTTTTAACAGATTACCAAGGCAATCAGGACCATAAATGAAATTGCTTAGGAATTCAGTTGACATAGTTTCTTGGGGGAACTGAGCTCCTAAAGTAACCCAAGGTCAAATTCTTTTGTAGAGGGAGAAAAGGTTTTGTTAACTCATTACCTATCATCTTGTTAATGATACTCATTACCCTTGGTCTTTGGCTAATTTGTTCCTTTAAATGAAACTTTGATTTTTGAGATATTTTTTGGTTTACAGCCAGGTGTAAGAAATAATCAGAGATCCTACCTTGTTTCCCCAATGGCAACATCTTGCAAAACTATCCTACTCTAAGGCACTGGTTACATTTTTAATATAGAAAAGAAGTCAGTATCCTCAAAATCATCAGGATTGCTATTGTAAAATGGACCATTAACATTCCATTTATTCCTTAAAAAATTCAGTCATTGTTTTGGCCTGGAATTTCTGTAGTATCCTTAATATTTGTATAGGCTATTTTTTTTTTTTTACTACATAACAGTTTAATAGTATTTAACATGACAAATATGCTATTAATTGACAGACATTACATATCAAACCAGAGTACAGTATCACATTCTTTATTTTAGGTACATTTTATTGTGTATATTTGAAATTTGCAATATGATGTTAAGGTATACATATAGATATACTTATAGCTAGTATGGTGGTTACTATAAGTGAAGTAAATTAACATATCCACCATCTAACATAGTTTTCTGTGTGACAATGGCAGCTAAAATCTACTTATTTAACAAAAATCCTGTATTCAGTAGAAATTTTTTTTACATTTCAGGTTAATGTGAGGGTATAAATAATTAGGTTACAATATTTGCATTTGTTAGGTGGAGTCCCTCTTGCAGTCGTGTCCTGCACCCAAAAGGTGTGGCATACACTCCCACATTGTGCCCATTAAGTGGGAGCACACCAATACCCTCTCCTTTTCCTCTTTCCCCTCTACTGCATTCACCCTCACTCTAGCTTGAATTGAATTTAGTTTTCTCTTGTGTCTGCATGTATTAGGTAGTGTACTTACTTCATATTAGTATTGGTACATTAGATATCTCAGGGTGGTTTTGATTTGTATTTCTCTAATAATTAGGAATGATGAGCATTTTTTCATATGTTTGCTTGCCATTCCTCTGTCTTCTTTAGAGAAGGTTCTATTCTCTCTCTTCCCCATTGATATATGGGATTGTTGGCTTTTTTCATGCAGATTAATTTGAGTTCTCTATACTTCCTACATATCAAGCTTTTGTCTGATTCAAAATGTGCAAATATCCTTTCCCATTGTGTAGGTTGTCTATTTGCTTTGGTTGTTGTCTCCTTAGCTGTACAGAAGTTTTTCAGTTTCATTAAGTCCCATTTGTTTATTTTTGTTGTTGTTGCAGTTGCCATGGCGGTCTTCTTCATGAAGTCTTTCCCCAGGCTGTTATCTTCCATTGTTTTTCCTATGCTTTCTTTGAAGATTTTTATCATTTCATGCCTTAAATTTAAGTGCTTTATCTATCTTAAATCAATTTTTGTGAGTGGAGAAAGGTGCAGGTCCAGTTTCAGTCTTTTACATGTGGATATCCAGTTCTTGAATAGGGAGTCTTTCCCCCAGTGTATGTTCTTGTTTGGTTTGTCAAAGATTAGGTGGTTGCAAGATGTTA
The DNA here is from genome assembly GCF_000181295.1 of Otolemur garnettii. Lineage (NCBI taxonomy): Eukaryota > Metazoa > Chordata > Mammalia > Primates > Galagidae > Otolemur > Otolemur garnettii. The sequence goes on along the minus strand of NW_003852656.1, from coordinate 1,244,174 downwards.
CTTTTATTTTATGGTTTTCTATTTGATTCCAAATGTCTATATCTTTATTTTTGTGCCAGTACAATTATGTCTTGATTAATATGACCTTGTAGTACAGCCTAAAATCTGATATGCTGCCCCAGATTTGTTTTTATTACTAAGAACTGCCTTAGCTATATGGGTTTTTTTCTAGTTCCATATAAATTGCAGAATCATTTTTTCCAAGTCTTTTTTTTTTCTTTTGTATTTTATAAGTTTTTTATTAATTAGTGTCTGGGTAAAACCAGAAGGAATCTCCTGACTGCACATGTCAAATAATTGCATAATTAATATTCTTTTTTTAATTAAATGATAGCTGTGCACATTAATGCAATCATGGGGTACAGTGTGGTGTTTTTATATACAATTTGAAATATTTTCATCAAACTGGTTAACATAGACTTTATGTCAATTTTCTTAGTTATTGTGTTAAGACGTTTATATTTTACTTTTAGAAAGATTCACTTGTACTTTTGTAAGAGGTTC
>NW_003852656.1:1240352-1241575 GCF_000181295.1 Otolemur garnettii | reverse complement strand
AATTTTCTTTTCTTGTTGGTTCATTTCCTGGTTTAGGTATCAAGGTGGTGTTTGCTTCATAGAATGTGTTGGGTAGTATTCCATCTTTTTCAATATTTTGGAAAAGGTTGAGTAATATAGGTACTAGTTCCTCTTTAAAGGTTTGGTAGAATTCTGACGTGAATGCTTCTGGTCCTGGGCTTTGCTTTTTAGGGAGATTTTGTATAGCTGATGCTATTTCAGAACTTGATATAGGCCTGTTCAACATTTCCACTTCATTCTGGCTAAGTTTGGGGAGGTAGCTTGCTTCCAAGTATTGGTTGATGTCTTTCAAATTTTCATATTTCTGGGAATAAAGTTTCTTGTAATATTAATTAAGGATTTTTTAATTTCTAAATGGTCTATTGTTATTTCATCTTTACCATTTCTGATTGACGAGATTAGAGATTTCTGATTGAGTGCATAGATATTGATAATTGAGATCTCATCATATTGGGTATTACCCTTAACAAATCATAAATGGCCATCCTTATCCTTGCTTATTTTTGTTGATTTGAAGCCTATTGTATCTGCAAATAAAATTGCAACACCTGCTTTTTTCTGCTTTCCATTTGCCTGGAATACAGATGACCATCCCTTCACGCTGAATCTGTATTTATCTTTTAAAGTAATATGCGATTCTTGAATACAACAGATGTCCAGTCTGAGTTTCTGTATCCAATCAGCCAATCTGTGCCTCTTTAAAGGACAATTTAAGCCATTCACATTGATTGAAATTATTGATAGGCCTGGTGAAATATTGGTCCTCAAGTTGCTCGAAAGTCCAGTAGACATTTTTAATCCTTTTGCCACTGTAGAAGTTGGAATTTGATCAAAAGTTTCTGGGTGAGTTTACTTTCGTAGTGGGGGATTGCAGTGGTCATTATGGAGGATAGGTTTGAGAATTTTCTGCAGAGGTGGTTTAGTTATGGCAAATTTATTCAACACATGGATGTCATTAAAGTATTTAATTTCTCCATCATAGACAAAACTCAGTTTAGCTGGATACAGGATCCTGGGTTGGAAGTTATTATTTTTTAGGAGATTAAAAGTCAGTGACCATCCTCTTCTAGCTTGAAATATTTCAGCTGGGAGATCTGCAGTTATTCTAATACTCTTCCCCTTTTAGGTTATGATTTTCTTGTGTCTAACTGCTTTCAGAATTTTCTCTTTCATATTAACTTTAGTGAAGTTAATTATGATGT
>NW_003852656.1:1194273-1240106 GCF_000181295.1 Otolemur garnettii | reverse complement strand
ACTCTTGGGCTTGTTCAAAAGCTTTGTCTTCAATGTCAGAGATCCTTTCTTCTGCCTGTTCCACTGTTACAGAGGGATTCTACTGTATTTTTCAAATCTTTGAGGGCTACAAACTCTTGCCTCAATGTTTCAAAATCTTTGATCATTTTATCTTTGAAATCGTTGGATTCTTGAGACATTTTTTGAATAATTTCTTGAAGTTCTAGCTCTTTCCTTTTTTCCATTCTGTTAATCTTATTTGCTATCCAAATTCTGAACTCAATTTCTGACATCTCAGCCATCTATTTATGGGTGGGATCTTCAGATGCATCTGCCACATTCTTCCGGGGGGGGGTTGATCTACTCTAGTTATTTGTACTACCAGATTTTTTTCTGCTGTTTCCACCCCAGTCTGGATTTACTCCATTTGGCTAGGTGAGCAGGTAAGAGGAAGTTGGGTTGGGGGCTCCTGGAGTAGTATTTTACTATCTCTTTTGGGAAAAGGCTGGGGCTGGTGTCTGTACATTTTCCCCTAGAGCTTTGCCAAGGATACATATAGTACTATGGTCTAAGAGCCTAGGGGCCTGCATGTCTCTGTCTTGTTTTCAGCTGGTCTCTGTTCTAGCTTAGAAAATCAATTACTCTGGGTTAAAATCTCAGCTGTGGAGAAATATCAGCAATTAAGTCACCCTGCCACTCACAGGCAACAGTTGTGAAAGGAAAATCACACCTTCCCACAGCCACACCCCCAGGGTACCCCTTTAGATAGTTCTCAGAACCAATCTCAGGATTGGTCCAGTTCAGGAGATCTAAATCAAGTGTCCCAGTCAACACTGGTCTCAAGTGGATGAGTTCAAAAGGTCTCTGGTAACTATAGAGGAGGGGTCTTCTGACAGCTCGGATATGACTTGCTCCAGTACTCCGTGGGGTCAGAAGGAACTACCCAGCAAATAAATTAATCTAGAAAGGTTGATGCCTCCTTCCCCACCTTGTACCTTTGTCTCATCCAATCACTGGAGACCCAGCAGGGCTATGACCCAGTTGCCCAATAAGCAAGTGTGGCAGGGCTTTGTGTCTGCCACAAAGGTAGAGTCAATGCCACCTCCACTCAGTTACTGCTCTTTGTCCCCAGCCAGCAAAGGGAACTGAAGCCTGTCTCAAGCACTCAATGACAGTTGGAGAATGTTCCACCTGAAAATAATTTAGGCCTGAGAAAATCCAGAGAGCACCAGAGATTCTCCCTCAACCACCAGTTAATTTGCCCAGTTCAAGAGATCCAAACCTGTTGACCCGATCAGTACCCACTCTCTAGGTGGAAAGCTCACAACATCTCCAGCAACTAGATAGTAGGAATTTACTGGTAGCTCAAGTATGGCTCACTCTGATGTTCTGAGGAGTCAGAAAGGCCCATTCAGTAGATGATTTGGAGTAAGGAGGCTGGTATCTCTTTCCCCTCCTTGCTCGACCTTCACCACCTGACTCTAGTAACCCCAGTCTCTGTTAAGCCAGACTCTGTGGCCCAGTCCTGTCCAATAAGCAAGTGTGTCAGGGTTTTGTGCCTGCTAAAGTCCAAGTAAAATCAATGCCTCCTCCACTCAGTAACAACTCTTTGTTGCCAGCCAGCAGAGGGAGCTGAAGCCTATCTACTTCAGGCGTTCAATGGCAGCTGTAGAATATTCCACCTGGGCTCAATCTAAACCTGGAATTTGTTTTCTTGAAGTCATGGCTTGCCTCGGTGGAGAAGATGTGCATTTATCTATCTCATCCCTCAGCTTGGCTCCCCACCTTCAGCTTCGTTGGGTTCTTTCCCTCAGTTATCTCTCCCCCTGAACTGGAGTTTATGTTGAAAACTAGGTCCAGTCAGCCCTCATCCTCTGTTCCTCCATATTCTTATTGAATGTGAAAATTGGAGTTAGGAAAAAAAAAAAAAACTGGAGTTAGGGAAAATAGCCAACCTGGTGATTTAGCAAAGTACAAAACACATTGAAACCAAGTGAACAAATAAACAGACAAAAATGCTACCAGACATACAAGCACACAGATGCACAGACAATCAGAAACAAGTAAACAAACAGACAAAAAATAAAACAAAACAAAAAGACAAACAAAAATAATAATAGAAAACAACCGCAAAAATGGTAATCATAAAATGATAAAAAAAACAAAAAGCAAAAGAAATAAAAAACAAAAAAAGTCTATTATTCAGATGTAAGCACTCTCTGCAACCATAAGAAGAGAAGGAGAGGAAGAGAGAAGAAAAAAGGAAGAATAGTATTAACAGTAAAAAACAAAACATAAAAAAGACTTAACAGTAATGCCTACAAAAAAAGGATTCAGAAAAAAAAAAAGGAGGCACTACCAAGAAAAATATTATTCTTTTGAATATATACAAACATACCACTTTATAAATGAGGTGGGGTTCAGCTTTAGTGGGAATATATTTATGTTGCAATATACTTTCTAGAAAGCAGGTGGTGCTGTGAGTGGTTCCCAGCCTAAAACCAAAAAAGGGGGTGGGGGGATCTTTGCTGACAGGTTGCACAGATTCTCCTACAACAGTTCCCATAAAGTGTGGTGGGTCCTGAACCAGCTTCAGATGCCAGATGACTGGCTACAGGTGAGATTGATCTCTCCACGCTCTTGGAAGAGGTGCTATGGAGACACCATTTTTGATGCTTTACAATATATCTGGTTCCTGGCTGGCCTCCAAACTTGGCACAGGCCTCCACGCTTCACCAGCTTTTCCACTCAAACTGGAAATTGCTGGCTGGCCACCCAGCCTTGTCTGTCCTTTTCCAGGCGGCACTCCTATCTGTCCTCCAAACTCGGCACAGGAGTCAACGCTTCACCAGTTTTTCCCTCAAACTGGAAATTGTTATGTTACATGGGGAAAGGGCTGGTGTGCCAGCCACTTTCAATCCGTTTCTGTGGGGGGAGGAGCTGGTTACCTCTGATTCCCACGGATTCAGCGCCATGCACAAAAGACTTTTCAGTCTGTAGCAATAAACCCCTGTCGCTCACCGCTTCAGTGCAGCACCACAAAGACTTCTAAAATTACAAAATGTATCAGTTCCTAAGCGGAGTCCTTTCCCCTCAAATTTCTGTCCAGTTTCTTGGACCCCTGATGCTCCAAACCAGGTCCAAATGGCTCCCCTTCTGGTGGCCAAATTCCTCTTGGGAGTCCATGCCTCACCACACTCTCTACGAAACACCCAAATTCCCCATGAATTGGGTATAGAAGCCCTTCATGAGGGATGTATTGGTTTCTGCCACCTCAGGCCTCTGGCGCAGGCCACTGGCACCAGCCGCCAGCTGCAGCTGGGACCACTTCAGCTGCTGCATCTTGTTTTTTCTGGCAGATACCGCAGTTCTGGGTTACACTTCCAATCCAGCAATTCACCTCTTTGCTGCATACCCTGCGTTGCTTGTCTGTGCCAGCACTCCACGCAGGGAAAGATCCAGCCCCCCCCACTCTCACCTGAAACCGTGAGGAGAGTTGACCCAGTGATGCATCCCCTCTGCCATCTTGCTCCGCCTCCTCCAAGTCTTGAAAGTATGATGTTGGTATTTTAATAGTGATGGCATTGAATTGTTAGATTGCTTTGGGAAGTATAGACGTTTTAACAATGTTGATTCTTCCCAGCCATGAGCATGCTATGTTCTTCCATTTGTTAATATCCTCCACTATTTCCTTTCTTAGGGTTTCATAATTTTCTTTATAGAGGTCCTTCACCTCTTTTGTTAGGTATATTCCCAAGTATTTCACTTTCTTTGAAGGTATGGTGAAGGGAGTTGTGTCATTAATTAGCCTCTCACCTTGGCTGTTATTGGCGTATACAAAGGCTACTGGCTTGCGGACATTGATTTTATATCCCGAGACATTATTGTATTTTTTGATGACTTCCAGGAGTCTTGTAGTTGAATCTTTGGGGTTCTCTAAGTATAAGATCATATCGTCAGCAAAGAGGGAGAGTTTGACCTCCTCTTCTCCCATTTGGATACCCTTTATTTCCTTCTCTTGCCTGAGTGTATTGGCTAGAACTTCCAGCACTATGTTGAATAGTAATGGTGACAGAGGACAACCTTGTCTGGTTCCAGTACTGAGTGAAAAAGCTTTTAGTTGCATTTCATTCAGTAAAGTATTAGCTGTGGGTTTGTCATAGATAGCTTCGATCAATTTAAGAAATGTGCCACCTATGCCTATACTCTTCACTTTTCTAATTAGGAAAGAATGCTGGATTTTATCGAATGCCTTTTCTACATCTATTGAGAGGATCATGTGGTCTTTGTTTTTGCTTCTGTTGATATGGTGAATGATGTTTATGGACTTGCATATGTTAAATCAGCCTTGCATCCCTGGGATGAAACCTACTTGATCATGATGTATGACTGTTTTGATGATAAGCTGTAATCTATTGGCTAGGATTTTGTTGAGAATTTTTGCATTTATATTTATTAGTGAAATTGGTCCAAAGTTCTCCTTTTTAGTTGAGTCCTTTCCTGGTTTTTGGTATCAGGGTGATGTTTGCTTCATAGAATGTGTTGGGGAAGATTCCTTCCTGCTCAATTTTTGGGAAAAATGTCTTCATTATGGGAATAAGCTATTCTTTGAAGTTTTTTATTTATTATTTATTTATTTATTAAGTCATATATACATAGATAAGGAATACATTTATGGCTTTGTGGGATTCAATGTGTTGATTATTTGTACAAATTGGAGTGCTTACATCCTACTAATTAACATAGCTTTCACCTCCTTTACTTAATCACAGTGTTAAGACATTTGTGTTCAGTACTTGATAGATTTGACTTGTACCCTTGCAATATGCTTCAGAGGTGTAGTACCACCATTAACAAGCCCTCTATCAAACCACCCCCGCCCTTCCCATCCTTCTCCCCTTTCCTCCTTCATCTTGATCAAGGAATACAGCAGTTTCTCAGGATACAAAATCAATACTCACAAATCTGTAGCCTTTATATATACCAACAATACTCAAGGTGAAAAAATAATCAAGCACTCTCTTCCCTTTACAATAGTGCCAAAGAAGATGAAATATCTGGGAGTGTATCTAACAAAGGATGTGAAAGATCTCTGTAAAGAGAACTATGAAACTCTGAAAAAAGAAATAGCTGAAGATGTTAACAAATGGAAAAATATACCATGCTTATTAAATATTCTTCTTCTTTGAAGTTTTGATAGAACTCTGGTGTGAAGCCATCCGAACCAGGACATTTTTTTGTTGGGAGATTTTTTATTGTTTCTTTGATCTCAGTGCTTGAAATTTTCTGTTCTGGAGATTTATTTGTTCCTGGCTAAATCTAGGGAGAGGGTGTGATTCTAAATATTGATCCATTTTCTTCACATTGTCAAATTTCTGGGCATAGAGTTTCTGGTAGTATTCAGGGATAATCTCTTGTATCTCTGTGGCATCAGTTGTTATTTCCCCTTTATCATTTTTTGATTGAGGTGACTAGAGATTTTACTTTTCTATTTCTGGTTAGTCTGGCCAAAAGTTTTATCTATTTTATTTATTTTTCAAAAAACTCCTTGTTTCATTAATTTTCTGAATGATTCTTTTGTTTTCAATTTCATTAATCTCTGATTTAATTTTGGATATCTCTTTTCCTCTGCTGGGTTTAGGCTCAGATTGTTCTTTTTTCAGTTCCATGAGATGGGTTGTGAGTTTCTTGATGTGCTATCCTTCTGGTTTTTGAACATAGGCATCTAAAGCGATAAATTTTCCTCTCAGGAGCGCTTTTGCTGTATCCCACAGGTTTTGGTAGCTTGTATCTTTATTGTTGTCATGCCCAAGGAAGTTAATGATTTCTTCTTTTATTTCTTCCCGCACCCAACTGTCATTCAGCATAAGGTTGTTTAAATTACACGCTTTTGTGTGAGGTGGAACATTTTTGTTGTAGCTGTGTTCCACCTTTAGTGACTTGTGGTCTGAGAAGTTACAAGGTAAAATTTCAATTCTTTTGATTCTATTGAGGTTTGTGTCCTAGGATATGATCAATTTTGGAGAATGTTCCATGGGCTGATGAGAAGACTATTTATTCTTTATCTTTGGGATGGAGTGTTCTATGTAAGTCTATCAGGCACAGTTGTTCTAGGGTCTCATTTAAGCCCCTTATATTTTTGTCTAATTTCTGTTTAGAGGCTCTGTCCAGCTCTATAAGAGGAGTGTTAAAGTCCCCTGTTATTATGGTGGTATGGGATATCACATTGCTCAGACTGAGTAAGGGCTGTTTCAAGAATCTAGGAGCATTTAAGTTGGGTGCATTAATATTTAGAATTGAAATGTCTTCCTGTTGTATTTTCCCTTGACCAATGTGAAGTGACCATCTTTGTCTTTTTTTGACTGTAGTCGATTTAAATTCACATGTATCTGAAAATAAGATTGCAATCCTTCTTTTCTTCTGAATTCTGTTTGCCTGAAAAATTGTCTTCCAACCCTTAACGTAGAGTTTTAATTTGTCTTTTGAGGCTAGTTGTGTTTCCTGCAGACAGGAAATGGCTGGATTGTGTTTTTTAATCCAATCAGTCAATCTATGCCTCTTTAGTGGGGAATTCAAGCCATTAACATTTATTGAGAAAACTGATAAGTGTGGTTTCGTTCTATTCATCTTATTTTGTGAAAGTCCATTGCTTAGTTTCTTCTTTGGCATCATTGTGGAAGCTAGGTTCTGTCCTTTAATTTCTGGGTGCTTACTTTGCTGTTGGTCCATTGTGATGGTCAGTGTGTAGAACAGGTTGAAGTATTTCCTGTAGACCTGGTCTTGTTGTGACAAATTTCCTCAATGTTTGCATATCATTAAAGATTTGATTTATCCATCAGTTTTAAAGCTTAGCTTAGTGGGATATAGAATTCTGGGCTGGAAATTTTTCTGCTTAAGTAGATTAAAGGTAGATGACCATTGTCATGATGGTATGAATGTCATACTTTTGTTCCTAGATTTAGGACTACTTTGGGAATTTATTTTTTTCTCTTCTTTTCTTTTCTAATAGGATCTTGCTCTATCACCCAGGTGGAGGACAGTGCTGTCCTTATAGCTCATTTAAACTTCAAACTCCTGAGCTCAAGTCATACTTCTACCTCACCTTCCTGAGTATATGGTATTACAGGACCATGCCATCACACCCAGCTGAATTTTGTGGGTTTTGTAGGGATGGGGGTCTCAGTATTGCCAGGCTGGTCTTGAACTCCTTGTTTCAAGTGATCTTCCTATCTCAGCCTCATAGAAATCCTACCTTTTTTCCCCAAAAATAAGCCCTAGCAGGATTTCTATGCATTTGTTAAATATAAGCCCTACCCCAATAATAAGACCTAGTGATGGGCATGGCTATCATATCTGCATAACTGCACCATGCATTTTGGCATGGAGCAGTAAGGAAGACTGGAATACCTTTCATCTGCCACAGCTCCTTTCTCCAAGCCATTTACACTTGCGTGGGTGTCTGTGTGGTAACTGCCATTGGCTTCCTATTGCACATGTGCAAACAACTAGGGGAAAGGAGTTTATACTTCACTGGCGCCAGCCCCACCAACAAGGTTGGCTCCCCCTGTCAAGTTGTAGAAGAAGATGACTTACCTGTATTTGAATAAATATATATTGTTGTATTATACCTAATTAAAATAGGATATCCCCTAAAAATAAGCCCTAGTATGTCTTCTTGAGAAAAAATTAATATAAGACAGTGTCTTATTTGGGGGGAAACACTGTAGGATTGCAGGTGTGAGCTACTTTGCTGGCCTTCTTGAGCATTTCTTATAAAGTTCCTTTAGTGGTGGTGAATTTTCCCAGCTTCTGTGTGTCTGGGAAAAACTTTATTTCTTCTTCACATATTTAGGTTAATTTTGCTGGATACGAGGTCTGACAAGTAAGTACAGGAACTTGCCAACATACGCTTACATTGATAGCACTGTACAAGCAATTCAGAAAGGGTTCATAACTTTGGTATATCCATGTCTCATAGCTGTGTTTGTGTCAACATATGGTGATATCTTGCTGAGTGGCATTCATTATTGTTGTTGCATGCTTTTTTGTGCCATTGCAAGAATGTCAGAACTTGAAATAGAGCCATGAGCAAACATAAATTTCTTGTTTCACTTGGAAAATTGGAAATGAAATCAGGGACATGTTAGTCGAAGTTTGTGGGGATAATTCCATGAAGAAAATAGCAGTGTACAAATGAATTAAACTTTTTGCTGAGGTGAGAGAAATTGTCACTGATGAAGAGAGGTCAGGGGAGCCAAGAAGAACTGACAAAAACATTGCAAAAATTTGTAGAATTGTGTGTCAAAATCATCATTTGACTGTGAGAAGCATAGCAGAGCAAGTAAACATAGATGGAGAAACAATCAGGAAAATCTTAACTGAAAATCTTGGCATGAGAAAGGTGTGTGCAAAATTGTTCCCAAAGGAGCTCACCAATGAACAAAAACAAAGGAGAGTCAAAGTTTGCCAACACCTTTTAGACAGGCAAGATGATGTTTTGGGCCATATTATCACTGGTAATGAAACATAGGAGTACCAATACTACTCTGAAACAAAGCGTCAAAGGCACGATGGAAGTCAGCCAATTCTTCACAACTAAAAAGTTCTGTCAGTCCAAATGAACAGTCAAAATTATGTTGCTAAACTTTTTGATAATAGAGATATTGTTCATCATGAACTTGAAGAAGTCGACAAACAGTTAACCAAGTATACTATTTGGAAAGTGCTGAAAAGGCTGTGTTAATAAAAATGAAAATGATCTGAAATTTCTTCAACAACTCATGGCTTTTGCATCATGACAATGTGACAGCTTACATGGCATTTTCTGTGAGGGGGTTTTTAGTCAGGAAACATATAATGGAACACCCTCCCTACTCACATTATCTGGTCCCCAATGACTTTTTCTTTACCCAAAGATAAAGGAATATTGAAAAGAAGACATTTTGATGATATTCAGAGCATCAGGGGTAATAAGATGACAGCTCTGATGACCATTCCAGAAAGAGTTCTAAAATTGCTGCGAAGGGTGGACTAGGAACTGGTGTTGGTGCATAGCTTCCCAAGGAAAGTACATCAAAGGTGACCACAGTGGTATTCAGTAGTGATATACATAGCACTTTTTCTAGGATAAGTTTGCAAACTTAGTTGTCAGATCTTGTGTCTGCAGTTGAACCCCTTTAGTAAAATTTTCATTAGTTATTATACTTTTCAGATCCATAATTTCTGTTTGTTTCCTTTTTATAATTTCTGTTTATTGTTATTCTCATACAATTCTTGTATGATGATTTGTTCATTATACATATATCAATATAATATCATAATATTTCTGATTTCCTTTAGTTCTTTCTCCATGATTCCTTTTACCTCACTGGTCATATTTAAAATAGTTGGTTTAACATATTTGGTTAGTAATTATAATGTTTGGGCTTCCATGGGGATGATTTCTGTCAAATTTATTTTTTCCTCAGCAATTAGAGCATACTACCCTATTTCTCTGTATGTTTTTAAATACTTTTGAGAACTTGTTATTTTGAGTATTGCATAACAACTCTGAAAATCTGATTCTTCCAATCCTCAGGATTGCTAATTTTGCTTGTTGAATTCTGGGGCCATTAGCTTGTTAAATTTTCCAAGCCATATTTGCTGCTGTGTCTTCTTTTTTTAAAATTTCAGAATATTACAAGGGTACACATGTTTGGTTACATTTGCTTTTCTACATTTTCAGTCAAAGTTATAAGTGTGCCCTTTACCCAGAATATGTACTCTGCACCAGGTAGGTGTGAATTTATCCAACCCTTCATCCCCCTCCCACCTACTTGATTTCCACTGAGTTTTACTACCATATATGCACATAAGTGTTGATCAACTAGTTCCAATTTAGTATTGAGTACATGTGGTGTTTGTTTTTTTTTTTTGTTTTTTTTTTTTTTTTTTTTGAGACAGAGTCTCACTTTATCACCCTTAGCAGAGTGCCGTGGCATCACACAGCTCACAGCAACCTCCAGCTCCTGGGCTTAGGCGATTCTATTGCCTCAGCCTCCCAAGTAGCTGGGACTTCAGACGCTGGCCACAACACCTGGCTATTTTTTGTTGTTGTTGCAGTTTTGCTGGGGCCAGGTTCAGACCCTCCCCTGATATATGGGGTCAGTGCCCTACCGCTCAGCCACAGGTGCTATCCAGTGTTTTTCCATTCTTGTGATACTTCATTCAGAAGAATGCTCTCCAGTTCCATCCAGGTTGTTAACAAAAGCTGTGTACTCTTTATTGTGTGTGGCCACTGAATTTTCTGTTCATTATCTCTGTTGTGAGCTAGTGATCTGACAAAGATTTTCTTGAATGTCTGTCTCCAGAAAGAGAAAAAAGGGTTTTATCTCTTTAGATTATCTAAAAAAATGCCAGTGGGGCTTGGGGAAGCCGCTGTAGCTGAAGAGGATGTAACCAAGGCAAGTGTCTCCACTGGTCCCTTGGAACAGCATCAGATCAACAAAATACACAGTCTCCAAATTTTCTAGGATGGAGTCCTCACTTTCTGACCTGGCAGTAGCCTGATGTTCCCAAGGGGATGAAAAATTGGGAAGATGGTAGCTGATTTATGCACACTGCTCTTGTACCAAAGAACAGTAGCCTCTCGCTTCATGAAGCACTCCACTGGTTGTCATTAATATAAGTGTCCAGTCAGGTTCCAGAGTTCTGAAATAGTTGATTCCATTTGGTTTTTCAAGCTCAGTAACTGCTTTGATGAAAAGACTGACTTCTAGAGCTTCCCACTCTTCCATTTTACATGACATCACTCTTTTTCTATTGTGGCTTATCTTGTAGAACTCCTTTCTCAAGTCCTACTACTGACACTATACCACATCACCTCACTATTGAGTCTTCTTCTTAGGCCACAGAAATTGGAGAGACCATGTAGATGACAAGCTTCTGTGAACTGTTATCAATACATATTGTTTTTAAAGAAAGAAAATTACTTCATTTTTATGATTGTAAAATAAAAGTGTATTTATATCCAAATATTTCTAGAGAGTGCTCCCTAGAAATATTTGGATGTAGAGTGGTGCCTGTAGCTTAGTGGGTAGGGCACTGGCCCCAAACTGCAACAAAAAATAGCCAGGCATTGTGGTAGGTGCCTGTAGTCCCAGCTACTTGGGAGGCTGAGGCAAAAGAATAGCCTAAGCCCAAGAGCTGGAGGTTGCTATGAGCTGTAATGCCATGGCACTCTACCAAGGGCAACAAAGTGTGACTCTGTATCTAAAAAAAAAAAAAAAGAAAGAAAAGAAAAGAAAAAGAAAAAAGAAATATTTGGATGTAGAAACTGAGAAAACAAAAACACCATGAAAATTACCTATGAACTCTTTGCTAAGAGATACACATCCTTAAAAATTTATGTACATAATATAAGGGGTATATGGCATACCTCCTTGTTGAAGGACTCAACTATAACTTGGACGTTACTTCACAAATGCAAACAATGTAACTTAATTGTATGTGGTCTTACATTAATTTGATATATTTATTTAATCATAACTATGTACATTACTGCATTTATGGGGCAGAATGTGATGATTTTATATACAATTTGGAATGTTTACATCAAACTGGTTAACATAGCACTCACCTCACTTATTTAATTGTTGTGTTTAGATATTTATACTCTACTATTAATATATTTGACATGTACCCTTACAATATGCACAGTAAGTGAGGTCCCACTGATTACCCTCCCTCCACCACCCACTCCCCTTCCATCCCCTTGCCCTCTTCTCTCCTTTCTGGGCTATAATTGTGTGTTATCTTTCATAAGAAAGTGTGGGTGACTGTATATTGATCTAATAATAGTATTGAATAAATTGAGTATCTTTTACCCATTCTTGAGATACTTTACTAAGAAGAATATGATATAGCTCCGTCCAGGTAAATATAGAAGAGGTAAATTCTCCATCTTTTTTATGGCTACATTATATTCCATGGTATATATATACCACAATTTGTTAATCCATCCATGGCTCAAATGATGGGTTGCTTCCATGACTTAGTGATTATGAATTGGGCTATAATAAATCTTATTGTGCAAATGTCTTTGTTGTAAACTGATTTTTGGTCATTTAGATATATACCTAGTGGAGGAATTGCAGGATTGAATGGCAGGTCTGCTTTTAGTTCCCTAAGTATTTTCCAAACGTCTTTCCAGAAGGGATGTATTAGTTTGCATTCTCACTAGCAAGCAGTGTAGAAGTGTTCCCTCCTCTCCACATCCATGCCAACATCTGTAGTTTGGGGATTTTGTTATGTGGGCTAATCTTACTGGAGTTAGATGATATCTCAAAGTGGTTTTCATTTGCATTTCTCTGATGATTAAAGATAATGAGCATTTTTCATGTGTCTGTAGGCTATGCGCCTGTCTTCTGCAAGAACCTTCTGTTCAAGTCTCTTGACCACAGTGAAATGACATCACTTGTTCTTTTCTTACTAATAAGTTTGAGTTCTCTGTGGATTCTGGTTATCAAACCTTTGTCAGAAACATAACCTGCAAATAGCTTTTCCCATTCTGAGAGCTGTCTTGCTTGCTTTATTTACTGTGTCCTTGGCTGTGCAGAAGTTTTTTAGTTTTATCAGGTCCCAATAATGTATTTTTGGTGTTGCTTCAATTGCTCAGGGGTTCCTCCTCATCAAGTATTCTCCCGGGGCAATTTCTTCAAGTGTTTGCTAAGTTCTCTCTCCAAGAATCTTTATAGTTTCATGTCTTAAGTTTAAATATTTAATCCAGTGAGAGTCAATTTTTGTTAATGGTGAAAGGTGTGGGTCCAGTTTCAGTCATCTACAAGTTGCTAGCCAATTCACCCAGTACCATTTGTTAAATAGGTGCCCCCAATTTATGTTTTGATAGGCTTATCAAACATCAAATGATGCTAAGTATCTAGGTTCATCTCTTGGTTCTTGATTATGTTCCATATATCTCCCTCTCCATTTTTGTGCCAGTACCATGCTATTTTGATCCCCGTAGATTTATAGTATAGTCTGAATTCTGATAGCATGATTTCTCCTGATTTTTCTTTTTAATTTCTGAGTAATGTCTTGGTTATTCAAGATTTGTTCTGATCAAATTTGTTCGTATCAAATGAAGTACTATTTTTTCCAGATCTTTAAAGTATGACAGTGGTGCTTTAATAGGGATTGCATTAAATTTGTATATTGCTTTGGGTAGTATGGACATTTTAACAATGTTGATTCTTCCTAGCCATGATCATGGTATGTTTTTCCATTTGTTAATATCTTTAGCTATTTCTTTTCTCAAAGTTTCATAGTTCTCTTTATAGAGATCTTTCATGTCCTTTGTTAGGTAAATTCCTAAATATTTCATCTTCTTTTGGACTACTGTAAAAGAAATAGATTCCTTGACTATTTTTTCAGCTTGACTATTGTTGGTATATGTAAAAGCTACTGATTTGTGAGTACTGATTTTGTATCCTGAGACTCTGCTGTATTCCTTGATCACTTCTTAGAGTTGTGAAGTTGAGTCCCTAGGGTTTTCCATGTATAAAATCATATCATCTGTGAAGAGTGAAAGTTTGATCTCCTCTGACCCTATTTGGATACCCTTGATTGCCTTCTTTTGCCTGATTATAATGGCTAAGGCTTCTATTACAATGTTAAATAGCAGTGGAGACAATGGGTATCCTTGCCTTGTTCCTGATCTGAGTGGAAATGTTTTCAGTTTTACTTCATTCAATATGATATTGGCTGTGGGTTTGCTGTAGATGGCCTCTATCAGTTTAAGAAATATCTCTTCTATACCTATTTTCTTAAGTGTTCTGATCATGAAAGGATGCTGGATACTATCAAAAGCTTTTTCTGTGTCAATTGAGAGAATCATATGGTCTTTTTTAAAATTTTGTTTATGTGATGTATTATATTTATAAATTTACATATGTTGAAGCAACCTTAAGACCATGGGATAAAACCAACTTGGTCATGGTGTATAATTTGTTTGGTATGTTGCTGGATTCTGTTTGCTAGGATCTTATTGAATATTTTTGCATCTATATTAATTATTGATATTGCCTATAATTTTTTTTCTTGTTGGGTCTTTTCCTGGTTTGGGGATCAGGGTGATATTTGTTTCATAGAATGAGTTGGGAAGTAGTCCTTATTTTTCAATTTTTTAGAAAATGTTATGTAATATAGATATTAGTTCCTCTTTAAAGGTTTGGTAGAATTCTGATGTGAAACCATCTGGTCCTGGATTTTTCTTTCCTGGGAGATTTCATATAGTTGATGCTATTTCAATACTTGATATAGGTCTATTCAACATTTCCAATTCTTTCTGGCTGAATCTAGAAAGGTGATGCGCTTCCAGGTATTGGTCTATTTCCTTCAGATTTTCATATTTCTGAGAATACAGTTTTTTATAATATTCACTAAGGATTTTTTTTAATTTATGAGGTGTCTGTTGTTATTTCACCTTTGTCATTTCTAATTGATGATACTAGGGATTTTACTTTTTTGTTTCTGGATAAAAAAACAACTTTTTAATTCATTGATCTGTTTAATGATTCTTTTGTTTTCAATTTCATTTAATTCTGCTCTAATTTTGGTTATTTATTTTCTTCTGCTGTGTTTGGGGTTGGAATATTCTTCTTTTTCCAATTGCTTGAGATGGCCCATTAAGTTATCGACATCCTGTGCTCGCTTCAGCAGCACATATACTAAAATTGGAATGATACAGAGAAGATTAGCATGGCCCCTGCGCAAGGATGATATGCAAATTCATGAAGTATTCCATATTTTTAAATGCTTAGAAAAGTAAACATTCAGTAAGTGTTAGTTGTTATTTTGTCTTAAAGTGCTGGATAGTAAGTCATTCTTCCTAGAAATAATTCAATAGACATGCCTTTTGTTGGCAATTACAGAACACTGTCAGTTGTTTGAGGTCGGTCTTCAAAGTGCAAGTATATGACAACAAAATCGGGTTTTCATTATAGAGAGTTATATTTATATTCTCAGTAGGAAGGAGGCATGTACTAATTAGAAAGTTATTTGAGATTATTAAGTTAAAACAAGTTGCCCCAAACCACATTTCTGTTTTTTGTTGCATAAAGTGTTTATCTGTTAGAAGACTCTTCTTTCAACCGCTCTGTTTAGTACCAAGGTACCACGTCAAGCTCACACATAGCCCTTAACTGGAATCAAAGGCAAATAAAAAGTTAATAGAGCCAAAAAAAAAAAAAAATTATTGACATCCTCTCTTTCTGTTCTCTTGAAGAAGGCTTGCAACACTATAAATTTCCCTCTTAGGACTGCCTTCACAGTATCCCATAGGTTCTGATAATTCATGTCTTCATTATTGTGTTGTTCCAAAAATTTGGTAATTTCTTTCTTAATCTGATTTATGGCCTAGCTATCATTCAGCAGGTGTATGAAAATTCCTGTTGTTATTAAGTTCAACTTTTATTCGTGCTGGTCAAAAAAATACACGGAATAATTTCTATTCTTTTAAATTTTCTGAGGTTAGACTTGTGACCTAAGACATGATCAATTTTGGAGGAAGTTCCATCGGCTGATGAGAAGAATGTGTATTCAATTTTGTTGGGATGAAATGTTCTGTAGATGTCTGTTAAGTCCATCTGTTCTAGTGTCAGGTTTAAGTCTAAAATTTCTTTGCTTAGTTTATTCTTGGAGAATCTATCCAACACTACCAAAGGGGTGTTAAAGTCTCAGACTGTTATGGTGCTGGAAGATATCAAATCATTCATGTCTGTTAGAGTCTCCTTTATAAATTTAGGAGCATTCTGGTTGGACACATAAATGTTAATAATTGAAATCTCTTCCTGTTGAGTGTTTTCCTTGACAAATATGTAGTGGCCATCCTTATCTTTCATTACCTTTGTTGGTTTAAAGCTTATTGTATCTATGAATAAAATTTCAACCTCTACTTTTTTCTGATTTACATTTGTCTGAATTATAGATGACTATCCCTTCACTCTGAGTCTATTTTTATCCTTTAAGGTAAGATGAGATTCTTGTATTCTGCAGATATCTGGTCTGAGTTTATGTATCCAGCCAGCCAACCTGTGCCTCTTTAGAGGACAATTTAAACTATTAACATTAATTGAGAGAGTTGATAAGGCTGGTAGTGTTTTAGGTGTCAATTTTTTTTGAAAGTCCAGTGGATATTTTTAATTCCCTTGCCATTTTGGAAGTTGGGTTTTGATCAAAAATTTCTGACTAAGCTTACTTTGGTGGTAGAGCTGGGCTCCTGAGCTATATTGAACATCACCCATCATGTCTCCTAGAAGTCAGAAAAGGAGTCTGTCTGGGGCCAGGGATTGTCCACAGGATGTCACCTCTGGGAAGCCCTAGGTCACTTTCCATGGAGAACACTGATGACTGAGGACTATCCTCAGGGGAATTCAACAGCCAGTGGAGGAGAGCATGGCAGGAGACAGTGATGTAAAGCTGTTGCCTTGACTTTGGCAGATGAAGGTAGAGAATGGAAGATGAATTCTGCCCAAGGGATTTAATAATTAGCATGCTTTTAGCTTCTCAGTCAAACTGGCTTAAGCAATTATTTGAAGTCCTCTTTCACTGTCCATTTCTCATAACTAAATCTGAAACTGTAAATCCTTAGGTACATTTAGATAAATGTCTCACTTTGTCTATAAATATCCCGGTATTTTCTGTTGCTCCCTGGAGTCATCTGTTATATGAACTAAAATAAAATTATAAGCACCTACCCTCACCCAAATAAACAGAACCCCTTTTGGCCAATGGGATCCCAGAAAAACCTTAAAACCAAGTGGTTGGCAATGAAGAGAAGGGCGGTCAGACACATCTCATCATATCCCCTCTCTTAGGAGTTTAGACACAATAATTGATCAGCATTATTGTTAAAACAGAGATCATAAGACTAATAAGATGAGGTACAATGGCTCACACCTAAAATCTTAGCACTTTGGTAGGCCAAGCTAAGAGGACTGTTTGAGGCAAGGAGTTTGAGACAAGCCTGAGCAACATAGCAAGACCTCATCTCTTAAAAGAAAAAAAAAAAAAAAAGCCAGGAGTGATTGTGCACACCTGTAGTGTCAACTACTTGGGAAGCTGAGGCAGGAGGATTACTCAACCCCAGGAATTTGAGGTTCCAGTGAGCTATAGTCACACCACTGCACTATAGCTTGGGTGACAGAACAAGATCTTGTCTTAAATAAATTAATAAGACTGACAGAAGAGACTTTTTGTGACAATAAGATACTTAATTATTAATAGGACCTAAGATCATATAGAGCAAATTTAAATCATCTTCAGGCCAGCGATTTGCTTAACATATCCCTTAAGTTACATACTGCAATAGTGCAGCTTATCTGTGATTAACAAACTTCCTTAACTTAAAACATCCCCAGCCTTTAGACAGGCTTCATTTCTTTAACTAATGAAAAATTAAAGAATCTTTGACACCATCTATAACCTGTATCTCTGTGCTTTGATATGTCCTGACTTTGAGGGCCAAACCAATATATGCTTCCATGTTGAGATTTATGATTTTATTCACAATTTATGTCTCCCTAAAATATATACTATAAAACCAAACTAACCTGACCACCTTGAGAGCACTTGGTCAAAACTTCCTGGGCATGGCTTCCTGGCTTATGATCACACATATTTGGCTCAGAATAAACCTCTTTAAATTATTTTTAAAAATGGTTTATGCTGTCCTATAACTTGCTGCCTTTTTGTTTTTTAAACAGAGTCTTGCTTGAAGTCTACACTCTACCCTGGGAAGAGTGTTGTGGTATCATCATAGCTCACTGCAACCTCAAATTCCTGGGCTCAAGTGATCCTTCTGCTTCAGTCTCACAAGTAGCTTGGACTACTACAGGAGCACACTATGATGCCAGGCTAATTTTTTTATTTTTAGTAGAGACAGGGGTCTCACTCTTGCTTGGGTGGGTCTCAAACTCCTGAGCTCAAGTAATCCTCCTGCTTTGGCCTTCCAGAGTGCTAGGATTAGATGCATGAGCCACCACACTCAGCCTATAACTTTCTTTTATTTTTATTTATTTATTATTTTTTAACAATTTAGCATGTCTTTGACACCTTCCCACATCAGTAGGCTAGATTTTCATGATTTTTAAAGACCAAAATAGTAATTTATTTAACACTTTCTTAATCAATGCATATCAAAATCTTTTCTAACTTTTTTATCATTATAAATATAGTATAATGAATAGTCATAATGATTTCAGAAACAGTTTCTTTAATATGAATTCCTAAAATATGAATTATTGGACCACATTTTTATAGCTTTGGTAAAAATTACCACATTTCCTTATGGAAAGTTTATCCCAGTTTACTCTCCCATCAATCACAGTTTGATTTACCTTGGACTCAAACTTGGACTACTTTTTCACCACTCCACGCTTACTAAATATTCTCATTTAAGAAACTATCAGATTGGCCGGGCGCGGTGGCTCACGCCTGTAATCCCAGCACTGTGGGAGGCTGAGGAGGGAGAATCGCTGGGGCTCAGAAGCTCGAGACTGGCCTGAGTGAAAGTGAGACCCCGACTCATGAAAAAAATGGAAAAACCCAGTCCCGCGCCAAGGCGAGCGCCTGTAATCCCAGCGGCTTCCAGAGGCTGAGGCAACCGGATGCCCACAAGCTGGGAGTGGGAGGTTGCAGTGAACTACCAAGCTGCTACACTCTGCTCAGGGGCACAGGGTGGGACTCTGTCTGGACAAAAAAAAAAAAGAAAGAAAGAAACTATCAGATTGGGATAAACATGTACATTACTGTTATTTTAGTTTTTATATTTTTTGATTTTCAGTGATGACTATCTTTTCATACAATTTTTGCTCATTTCTCCTTGTGTTTCTGTTCTTTGCTCACTTTTCATTTGGGGTGTGTACATGTGTGCATGCAATAACCTTTAGTTAGAAATAGGAGGCAAGTTACATAGGTGTAGAGATTGGTTGGTTTGAATAATTTCAATGAGCTTTAGGGCAAAAAGCAGTGGTTCTCAACCTTCCTAAAACCTCCTAATATCATGACCCTTTAATACAGTTCCTCATATTGTGGTGACCCCCAACCACAAGATTATTTTCATTGCTACTTCATAACTGTAATTTTGCTACTGTTATAAATCATAATGTAAATATCTGATATGCAGGATGTATTCTCATTGTTACAAAGGGGTCACGACCTACAGGTTGAGAACCACTGGCATAAAGCCTGTCCCTACCTAAACCTGGGATGATAATGGCTGTGGATTATTAGCTCAGAGTGTAAGAGGCTGATAGAGGAGTTGGGGATGGTCTGGGTTGTGGGATGGTTAGCTTTCATGTGAAAGGCTTATATCTAGGAATTAGCTAACCCTGAGAAGGGCAATCCCTCTGTCATTATAGAGGCCACCAATGCCAAAACATCAGAAAACACAGAAAATAGGAAGGCATGATTAACCCAAAGATGCATGTGGCCAATTAAAAAAATCAGATTTATTTAGCCCTTGATATTGGACCTAGAAATATGTGTTTCACAAAGCCCTTTTAAAATATTTGATTTTTTTTTCTGAGACAGAGTCTCACTTTGTCACACTTGGTAGAGTGCTGTGGCATCATAGCTCACAGCAACCTCAAACTCCTGGGCTTAAATGACTCTCTTGCGCAGCCTCCCAGTAGCTGGGACTACAGGCACCTGCCACAATCCTGGCTATTTTTTATTGCAGTTGTCATTGTTGTTTAGTTTTCCCGGGCCAGGTTTGAACCTGACAGCTTTAGTGTACCTGGCTGGCACCAAAACCACTGTACTATATGGGTGCTGAGCCAATGCCTGGCTATTTTTAGAGACAGGGTCTCACTCTGGCTTATGATGGTCTCGAACCTGTGATCTCAGGCAATCCACCCACTTCAGCCTCCCAAGTGCTAGGATTATAGGTGTGAGCCACTGCACCCAGCCCAAAATATTTGATATTTTAACGTAATGTTGATATGTTACTATAATGCTTTATTATTTTTTATTATATTTAGAATATTTTGGTACTTTAATATCAGTTTATATCAATATTATAATGTGGAAAGTGTAAACAATATGAACTTTATCCTGCATTAACTTCCCACAGAGGAAAAAAATCCAAATAAAATCTCCTCTTCTTTATAAAACTCGAAGTCTCAAAAAGTAAATGCTGCCACAAAATCTCTCTTTTCACTTCATCATACTCTTGGCTTCACCCATAAATCTCACTCTGGTGTTTTGGAGAAATGTGGGTTTTGTCTTTTGATTTTGTAGCCTCAGAAGTATGGAAACCCATCTGTTTTGTCTCTTAACACACAGTCTGGGCTTGGCGCCTATGCTCAGTGGCTAGGGCACCAGCCACATACACTGGAGTTGGTGGGTTCAAACTCAGCCCAGGCCTGCTAAACAACAATGACAACAACAACAACAACAAAAAATAGCCAGGAATTGTGGCAGACTCCTGTACTTCCAGCTACTTGGGAGGCTGAGGCATGAGAATCACTTAAGTCCAAGAATTTGAGGTTGCTGTGAGCTATGATGCCATAGCACTCTACCGAGGGCAACATAGTGAAACTCTGTTTCCAAAAAAAAAATTAACACACGGTCTGGTGGGACTCAATGTACAAAACAGGTTTATTTTCCTAAAATAACAGTGTGATATCACATTTGTTAATGTGGCAAGATAAGTCTTGGGTATCACAGGGTACTTCATAGCTGTTTAATTATCCACTTCCTCCTCTTCTTTTCTAAGATAATCTCTGTTTTATTGGAGATGGTGATGTGTCTAACCCTAACAAATAAATGAACAAACAGCAACAGCAAAAAATAATAACTGTAGAATGAGTATGGTGGTTCACACACTCTGGGAGGCTGAGGCAGGTGGATTGCGTGAGTTCAGGAGTTCAAGACCATCCTGAGCAAGAGTGAGACCTGACAGGGTTGGTGAAAAAAAAATAGTGAGACCCCATTGTAGAGATAAGCACCCCATGGTCAGACATGGCAGTTCACTTCAATGTGCTCCTCCAGGAGAATGACTCTGGGAAAGATTTCTTTAAAGATCGAGCTTCTGCACCTGCCTATAGATAATGCAGAAATATGCAGAAAGACTCTCAAAAAAGAGATCTGGAGAGTCAGGCTGGGGTTGCAGCTAGAAGCTCAAACATATGTCCTAGGGCGTTGGGTTCTGTTCTCTGTCTTCTTCCTTCATTAACATTATAATCTCTAGTTTCGGTTTGGGCCAGCAAGGACAGACAGTCAGTCTCCTTTATGTTTTTACGCTAAACAAAATCAATTGTATATGTGTTCCTCAGCCTTCACACTGAATTGTAATCTTAATGGTAGCTTCCTAATTTTACTTCACTTCTTTGTATCTGTGTTAAATTCTTACCGAATGTTTGAAAGTATATAAGATAATCAGTAAAGTCAGGCCTGGCCACTGATCTGAGCGAGTCTCGACCTCCCTTCAAATCAATCATCCCATCTGCCGTTCCTTTTCCTTGCGTCTCCGATCAGAGGCTCTGAGACCCCATCTCTCCTAAAAATAGAAAAACTAGCTGGGTGTTGTGGTGGGTGCCTGTAGTCTCAGCTACTTGGGAGGCTGAGGCAAAAGGATTGCTAAGCCCAAGAGTTTAAGGTTATTGTGAGCTATGACACTATAGCACTCTACCCAGGGTGACAAGGGTGAGACTCATAGGGGGTGGCTATTAAGATGTGAGTAGAAAAATCTAGGAAAATCTTTCAACATGATAAACCTCTTTTGCTCTTCCTTTTCTTGTCCCTTCTACCTGGGACAGAAGGAGCTAATTGGAGTCCCAACAGTCATTTTGGAAACATTGGGATGAAAGCCTCATTCTATGGATGGTGGAAGTAGGACCTGAAAGAAGCCTCATTTCTAGCCTTGAACTTATTATTATGGAAGGAAAAAATAAACCTCTGTTTTGTTTAAACCAATGTAATTGGGATTTTCTGTTACCTATATCTGAACTAGATTCTCAGAGATACAAATATCTCTTCTAATAAGAGTAAAATTCTCTTCTAAATTCAAGTGTTTTTTCCTTCCCTAAAAATAGCCTGAATGGGTGTAAGAGGGTAGTGCTGAATTGATGTCCCGGGTCAGGTTCCATCCTCATATCTCCAACCTTCCCAGTTATTAGCCTAGTACTCATCAGCACCAAGAAGATCTTGAGCCCCCACTGAAGAATCTTCTCACAGCTTCCTTCATGTCCTTGTTCCTCAAGCTGTAGATGAAGGGGTTTAACATGGGGGTCACCACTGTGTACATGATTGTTGCCACAGTATCCTGAGCTGAGAAGGAGTCTGGAGGTCGTATGTAGATCCCTAAGACAGTTCCATAGAACAGGGTGACCACAGATAGGTGGGAGCTACATGTGGAAAATGCCTTGCGTCTTCCTGTGGCAGATGGCATCTGAAGGACAGCAGCAGTGATGCAGATGTAGGAGACCACAATGAACACACAGGGAGCCAGGAACAGGACCACAGCCCCCAGGAACACACGCTGATTGACATGTGTGTCTGAGCAGGCAATCTTCATGAGAAGGTAAGCATCATAGTAGAAGTGTGAGATCTCCCGGTTGGAGGAGCAAAAGGTCAGTCTGCTCATGAGGAGGGTATGGACCAGGGAGATAAGGCTGGAGCCCAACCACACTAGAGCAGCCAGCCCCCAGCAGAGCCTGGGGGTGATGATAGAGCAATACTGCAGGGGGCTGCAGATGGCAACGTAACGATCCAGTGCCATGGCAGCTAGCAGAAAGGTGTCCAGATTGGCAAAGAAGATGAGGAAGTACATCTGAGTCAGGCACTGGGGATAAGAGATGGTCCATGATCCTGTCACATGGTAGGCCAGGAACTTGGGGATTAGGTTGGTGGTAAAGCAGATATCAACAAAGGAGAGATGGGTGAGGAAGAAGTACATGGGGGTGTGCAGATGAGGGTCAGAGCTGATGGCCAGGATAATGAGTGTGTTCCCAGCCACGGTGATCAGGTACATACACAGGAAGAGCCAGAAGAGCACTTGCTGCTGCCCCAGGTCACTGGTGATGCCAAGCAGGAGAAACTCACATACTCTTGTCTCATTCTCCTTCCCCTTGGACATCTCACGGTGGCTCAGGGAGGCTGGACACATGGCAAGAAAATCAAATTCAAGCAGAGCCAGGACATGCTGTATGTTCAGAATCAGTGGAAAGGTTATTTGTAATCAGATGAATGAACGGTGTTTTCTGTCTATAATAAAAGGCATGTTTTTACTGAGTGCTTATTGAGTGCCATCCTGCTAAGGAGTTTACATGTGCATTTCTTTTAATACCTCTCTCATAAAATAGGGAATTTTATTATCTCCATTTTTCAGATGAAATAACTAAGACTCATAGTAAATACTTTGCTCTCAACCAGACTAAGAGTAAATGGCAAAAGAGACTTTGGACTCAGTGTGGTCTGACTTAGAGCCTGTGGCCTTAACTGTCATGCTATAGAGGACTATCCTGGTTGGTTCTCAGATGTCACGGACTGACGGCGGCATTTCCGAGTCTTCGATCTTGATTCAGCCAGCATGTCCTTATCGTGTAACCCTGAGGTGAAGGCAGTCAGTGAAAATTGGAGATGGACCCTGATTTCAAAGTGCTGACATAAAAGAGGCAGAGACTTGTGTGGGAAGATGTTGGAAAATGTTCCCAAAATGTTACAGTGGGACATGTGACCAGCCTACGTGTAAAGGCTGGGTGGGAGCGGGTTTTACTATCTGGAAACCTGTAGACCAAAGAGTTTAGTTCTATTTATGAGCCCCTCCAAAGCTATTCTGGTTTTTGGCCCCTAGGAAATGTAAGGACGTATTTGGTATTCCCTGCCTGGCCCTCCCCGCTGACCAGCCATTTTACCTTGTAATGCTCCATTTCTGCTCTGGGCTCACTAGTTAGGTATAAAACAAAGACTTTCTATGCAGTGACTTCCAAAGTTGCAAAAAGGTCAGGATTTCACTTACCTTAAAGATTCCATCATGTGATACTTGACAGAACAACTTGACCCTGTCTTGCATAGTTGAGTTTCAAGAGGGCCCAGAATTACCTTGGCCTATTCTGGTCCAAGCCACTAGCATCTCTGACCCAGGATATGTAGAACTCATTTCTACTTGGCCAGGCTACCCTGACTTTTCTCCTCTCAACATCTGGCATCATCTTCTAAGATCACAAAAGAATCCTGATACTCTCCTGCTCAGAACTTCCCAATAGAAGCTCATCACATTTACACTAAAGTCCAGTCCCTCTGACCTCAGGGTGACTGGGCCATTCCTGGCCTGGTTCTTATTTACTTCTCTGACTGTATCTCTTGCCAGCCACTTAGGACATTAAGCCCTTTTGCCCTGAGGCCTTTGCACTGGCTATCTTTTCAACCTAGTGTTTTCTCTGCTTGGACCTTTACCTGGCTGATACTCTTAGCCTCTCTGCCTCTTCATATAGTACCTCCTTGCAAAGGCCTTTCTGTCTGTGTAATTCTAAGTAGTCCCTTCTCCCATAAATGTCACTGATCTTGCTTTTTGTGCTTATACCATATGTTTGTGAGGTTATCTCATGCATTGACTCATTTATGGTGTGTTTTGCCTTCCTGAGAACACAGATCCATCTGTCTTGTTCACTACTGTGTCCCCAGTGACAGAAGCAATACCCAGTATATAGTAAGTATTCAATAAATTAGTCAAATGAAAGAATAAATTCACAAATACATTGCATATCAGAATCTACTGGTATAAAATGTTGACAGAGTGTTTGATGAGAAATGCTTTCTTATAATTAAGAATCATATATAAGAAGTAGAATTGTCACTTAAAAGCATGACATGCAGGGCTTTCTAAGTGAGTGGAATGGAGAGGTGACAGTGTCCAGTCAATGCTAATGTGGGTGAGTCCAAGATCGTGTGTCAATAGGAATTTCCTCAACTAGACCTATGAAGAGCCTGGCTTCTGTGGCCCCCATCTGACCCAGGACCTGTGAGTACTATAGACCAGAGGGGCAAACCGGCTCCTGTGAGCCTGACCTAGCCTGTAGGAATATTTGATTTGGACCCTTAGTGCTTTATAAAACATTCCATATTGGCTGATATTTAAAAAATCAAAGATTCCTTACAAAATCTGGATTTCTGACTACTTTTAACAAAATCACCAGACTTAGTGACATTGGACTCCTGTTCCTATAAGGCTACAATAGGCAGGAAAGAGACAATAACTAACATGACTGAGCACTCACTATGCAAAAAGCAAGCCCTGGGCTTGTAAAGAGATTCTAAGTGTATTCCTTGAGCCTTCATCTGCAGTAGGTTTATAAATGTCCCCATTTTGTGCCAGACAAGAGAGGCACAGCAGAGTTCAGTGACTCCCCCAGAGTAGCAGAGTGATTTAGTCCTTCCCTGGCTGCCCTGTGTCTGTAGATTTTTATCACTGTGTTCTCTGCCTGTTCTGGCCTCTGGAATCACCCCAGAAAAGTCTACTCACTTACCACACATCTTTCTTTCTAGTATCTGCTGGAAGCTGTTGTGATTTCATTAAATTTCTTTATCCCCAGGCAATCTAAACTCTAAAGGATTTTTGAAAACTGGGATGAAGAGTTTGGAAAGTTCAGTAGGTTACAGAAAGTTTACTTGGCTTTAAATGCAGAATTTTTAAATTGCAGAAATTCTACAATTTTAAATAGAAAACCAAATAAAAATATTCACTTGAACCTTTAATCTAAGGCTGTCAACATTCTGCCCTGCCCCTCCCTTCTTCCTGTTCCCCCTCTGTAGGGATCGGTTCTCCAGGCATCAGATAAGTCAGAGTAGTTTATTGACCTACCTTGTTTTGAATGATTTGTATATATATATATATTTTTTTTTTTTTACCAGAATCTTGTATTAGATGTGATTTCTCAAGACAAATTTTTGCCTCATTGTGACAAATGTTAAGGACATAGCTGAATTATTTTATAATGGAAATTACTCAGAATAGATGGATTACTAGAAGTTCTTTGGTATAACTATGTTCTTCAAGGAATTTGTGTTGTAATTATGCTTTTTCAGTGTGGGATTTGTTTTGCATCATAAAAGTCAGTAGAATTGAGACGTGTTGGGAATTCATGAAGAGTTGTCATGGTGCCTAGCTTGTGGGAGAAAACACCATGGGGAATGTGAAACCATAGAATGTGCTTTCAAGTATTTTTTTTTTTTATTAAATGATAGCTGTGTACATTAATGCAATCATGGGGTACAGTGTAGTGTTTTCATATACAATTTGAAATATTTTCATCAAACTAGTTAACATAGACTTTATGACATTTACTTAGTTATTGTGTTAAAACATTTATACTCTACTTTTAGAAAGATTCACTTGTACCCTTGTAAGACAAACCATTGAGGTGATCTTTCCAATCACCCTCCCTCCACCCATCCACCCTTCTCCCCTCCCCTCTTCCTCCCCATATTCTTGGGCTATAATTAGGTTATAAGGTTATAGCTTTCATATGAGAACTATAAATTAGTTTCATAATAGGGATGTGTACATTGGATACTTTTTTTCCATTCTTGTGATACTTTGCAAATCAAAACTACTTTGAGATATCACCTAACTCCAGTAAGATTAGCCCAAATCACAAAATCCCAAAACCAGAGATGCTGTCGTGGATGTGGAGAAAAGGGAACACTTCTACACTGCTGGTGGGAATGCAAACTAATGAGTTCCTTTTGCTTTCAAGTATTTTTGTTTAAAAATTCACATTCCAGCTCAATTCATAATTGCCAAGTTATGGAAGAAGCCCAAATGCCCATCAACCCATGAATGGATTAATAAATTGTGGTATATGTATACCATGGAATACTATGCAGCATTTAAAAAATGGAGACTTTACCTCTTTTTTTTTTTTTTTGCAGTTTTTGGCCAGGGCTGGGTTTGAACCCTCCATCTCCAGCATATGGGGCTGGTGCCCTACTCCTTTGAGCCACAGGCACCGCCCTGGAGACTTTACCTCTTTTATGTTTAAAGGATGGAGCTGGAAAATATTCTTCTTAGTAAGGTATCTCAGGAATGAAAAAAAAAAATCCAATGTACTTAATACTACTGTGAAACCTATTTATAATCACTCACACTTGCATATGAAAAATGAAACACAACTATAGCCTAGGATGAAGGAGAGAAGGGGAGGGAGAAGGGAAGGCAGGGGAGTGGGTCGATAGAGGGAGGGTTAGTAAGGGGACCACACCTATGGAGCACATTACAAGTACAAGTTGGATCTATCAGGTGTAGAACAAAAATGTTGTAATGCTGTAATTGGATAAATGAAGTGAGGGCTATGTTGATTAGTAGGACGTAAGGACTCCAGTTTGTACAAATAACACATTGAAAAAAAACCCACATTCCCTAATGTGTTCTTTAATAGCCTTAAATGAAAACATCAAGTGCCCTTTCAGGCTATGCAGGACTTTGTGCCCTACAGGGCCTTCTCTTCCGTTCCCATCCCATCCTTGGTACTCCCTGCCACTCCAAAGAGTTGAGGCAGAAAAGGCAGGTGACTGTGCTACTGCCAACCCTGCCTTGTCACACTGTTAATCTAGAAATGGATTTGATTTCTGAGCAAATGATTCTTTTCTTTCCTCTGCCACCCACTAAGGGTGCTAGGATGAAGGAGAGGTAAAAGGGAAGACAGAGGACTGGCTGTAGGCCTGCTACACTCTTTATTGGGGACCTTACCAGCCATTATGCCAGAGAGAATGAAGCTTTAAAGGCTAGACCTGCCTCACGCTGAGAAGAGTCATAAGATGGAAGGTGGGTGATGTTAAAGTTGTGAATGGCTAAACTCACATCCAGGTGGTGTCTGTGTTTGAGCAACTCTCCCACTCTGGCTCTCCTGGCCTTACCTGGCTGCCTGTGCTGCTGGTAATTCCTTTCCCAGATTCTTGCACTTGTCCCTTCATTTGCCTCCAGGAGCTGACTAGAGTTGACTGGAGATTCTGTGGGGGCCCCACCCCAGAGGCCATGTGGCAAGGACAATGCAGGGCACATTTCTGCCCACAGGAGAACCCTCATGGAGCATCTCTGAAAGTTTCACCACCCTGCTTCATGGTCACAGTCAGCACTGGGCACCCACTCCTTCCCAAAGAAGCCTGCTCCATTTGAACTCCTTTGTTTAAAAGTTTCTATGGATTGGTTCCTTCAGGAAATTCTGAGATCCTACTTACTGCCCTGTGGAGTTGTTATTTGAGGCAAACTTGAACAATTCATTGTGTGAAAGGTGAGGTCTTGCTTTAAGGACATGGGATCTACAGTTATCTGAGCGAGGCTGGACATGTCAGGGTCACTGTACCTGTTACTGAACTTTGTACTTTTTGTTCCTTATGGGGTTAATTTGTGAAGTAGCACTCTCAGACCATGACTAAATATTATCTGAAAGTGTCTAGTTGATTCAAAGACATAAAGATTTTCCTCATGCATGACCTGACTTACCTTTCTGCAGCCCCATCAGGGAGATAGGTTGGACCACAAATGCCATCACCCCCTAGATAATTAGAGCCAAAGCTCAGCAAGTTTGAGAGATCCTTTCTTACAGACTTGTGGGTAGCAGTCTTCTTTCCCTCACTGCTCTGCAGTGAGGGGTCAATACTTGGGGTCCTGGGAAATTCAATCTGTCTTCTTATCTTTTGGGCTGGAGTACAATCCCTTTCTGTGGTTGTGGAGGGGTTTTATTGCCTCTACTCCCAAAGTTCCTTATTACAGCATTCCACAAGGGAAAGTGTGTGTGTTTTGCAGATGACAAATGAACTAGCTTCCCCAAGGTCTGAAGAAGAAGAAAAGAAGATTGGTATTCATGTTGTATGTCAGGGATATGAGAGTTTTTCTTTTTGGGAAATTTCAAGGGTAGTTCAAGCTCTGGCTGGGGTATGAGATTCTATCAGTTCCAAACTGAAGAGGGTTGGTGGTGCCTTTCCAAATATTCTTTGTCACATGTTTTCCTCATAAAAAGATTGAGAACAGAGGTGAAGAATCAAGGTGGGGTTTTTTGTTTTTGTTTTTGTTTTTTTTATAGAGACAGAGACAGAGTCTCATTTTATTGCCCTCAGAAGAGTGCAGTGGCATCACAGCTCACAGCAACCTCCAACTCCTGAGCTTAGGCTATTCTTTTGCCTCAGTCTCTTAAGTAGCTGGGACTACAGGTGCCCACCACAATGCCTATTATTTTTTTGTTGTTGCAGTTTTGCTGGGGCTCGGTTTGAACCCCACCACCCTTGGCATATGGGGCCAGCGCCCTATCCACTGAGTCACAGGTGCCACCCAAGAATTAAGGTTCTAATGTGGAGCAGAAACACCTTATTTTCTGATTATCCAGAATATATACTATATGTTTGGAGGATTGGTTAGAATGGCAAAAGGTGTTGGGAACCAACTGTGCCATGACAGGTGGAGAGTGCCAAGAAGTGCACAGGGCTTGGCTGGTGGCCTGTGGTAGGCTGGATCTGAGTGATGGGGATGAGGATTCCCAATCTCCTTGTTATTCCTTGGGGTCAAAACACATCTTCCTGATCTCTATGGGATTGTTTGATGCCATATGCAATTCTGATGGCCATTATGATTAATTCTGTGATTATACCTAGGGAGATAATAGATTCTCTATCAACCAGAGTCTAGAAATCATGTGATAAAAATTTCTCATGCTGTTCTTCTCAGAGAATTAGGAAGCCACATATGTAAGATTTATTCTGGTTCTGATATTGGCTGTGATCTACCCATTTATGAAATAAAAGATGCTGAGGATGTCATGATGACTTTCCTGTCTGGGTAGAATGAAATGTGTTGCTTGGAAGTGAATTGGTGATATATCCAGACTTGGTTCCTAGAATACATCTAGAGGACACAATCCAGAGTGGTCCGCCTTTCTTTCTGGCCTATGGTGACAGGGATTCTTGGCCATGGTGTGAGAGTCAACACCCTAGTGGGTTAGAAAGGCAGTTGGGAGAACTGAGCAGAAACTTCTTTATTTCTACATTTTTTGGTCTCTTTTTAGCCTGTAGTACTTAATGATGAAGTCCAAGATTCATTAAGAGGTTATCCCAAGGATCCCCCTCCAATATCTGCCACATACCCTTTGTCTTCAGGGACTCATCTGTTGAGTGGTTTGGTTCTTGCTTCCAGAAAGGAGTCAGAAGATGATTCTTTCAGTTAATTCAGTGGCCACAGAACATCTTTGAAAAATTTTCCTTCCTTCTGTTCCTTTCTGTCCTAGCTCATTCAAGGGGTGGCCAGTGAGCACTGCATATCAACCTATCTGAGACCATTACATTTACCAATACATGTGTCAGCAGTATTTAAATGCCCAGCATTTGGGGTGGTTGCAAATCATATCATACCTATAATCCTAGCACCCTGGGAGACCAAGGCAGGAGGATCTCTTGAACTCAGGACTTGGAGACCAGCCTGAGCAGGAGTGAGACTGCATCTCTGCCCAAAATAGAAAGATTAGTAGGCATTGTGGTTGGGCACCTGTATTCCCAGCTACTTGGGAGACTGAGACAGAAGGACTGCTTGAGCCCAAGAGTTTGGGAGTGCTGTGAGCTAGGTGGATGCCATGGAACTCTAGCCTGGGCAATGGAGTGAGACTTTGTCTCAAAAAAAGAAAAAAAAAGTCCAGCATTTGAACCTCTTGTATTATATCCTCATAGGTAAAACCCACATCTCCTAAGTTTCTTTCTATATGTGACAGTTTCTCAATTTTTTTCTGTTTGTCAAGTTCTGGCCAGGCATTTCATATAATGTCTTTCTATCTGGGGTTCTCTAACTTTTCTCATGGTTAGACTGTGTAGGGGAAGGAAAGATCACCTCCAACTCCCACTTAGCTTTTAGTGAGCATTTTTTTAATTAAATTATAGCTGTGTACATGAATACTATCATGAGGCACAGTGTGCTATTTTTATATACAATTTGAAATATTTTCATCAAACTGGTTAACATAGCCTTCCTATTGTTTTCTTAGTTATTGTGTTAAGACATTTATATTCTACATTTAGAAAGATTTACATCTACCCTTATAAGATGAACCATAGGCGTGATCCCACCAATCACCCTCCCTCCACCCATCCTCTCCCCTTCCCTCCCCTCCCTCTCTCCTTTCCCTATATTCTTGGGCTATAATTGGGTTATAGCTTTGCTAGGTCATGGAAGAAGCCCAAGTGCCCATTGACCCACAGATGGATTAATAAATTGTGGTATATGTACACCATGGAATACTATGCAGCCCTAAAGAAAGATGGAGACTTCACCTCCTTCATGTTTACATGGATGGAGCTGGAAAATATTCTTCTTAGCAAAGTATCTCAAGAATGGAAGAAAAAGTATCCAATATACTCAGCCCTACTTAGTGAAAATTTTGACTGGATCTAGGAACCAAATTGACCCACAGACAAATGAACAAGAGAAAAACACCCACAGTTTATTACTTTTACACGTCCACAGTGATCTTTATAAGAGAAGAAATTCAGAAGAAGTGGCCAAAGCAAGATGTTTTTGTACTTTTTAGATAAGGAAAGATAAATTTGTGAAGAAATGCAAGACAAAAGGGATCTGGCTAGAGGCGTAAATTCCAGGGAATCACTAGGAGATGTGTAGGGGTGGGGTGTGCACAGCTAGTAGAAGGCAAGATTTCCTTTGGGAAATTTATTTATTCGTGTCCATGGTAGCCCCAATTCCCAGTCTCTGGGGATAAGAGCTATTTCCTTTCAGGTGGCACTGTAGCTCAAAGGAGTAGGGCACCAGCCCCATATGCCAGAGGTGGCAGGTTCAAACCCAGCCCCAGCCAAAAACTGCAAAAAAAAAAAAAAAAAAAAAAAAAGAGCTAATATAGGGAGGCTATTCCTCCTGGAGGAATCTATATAGCTTGCTGCTGTGGGAACAGGCAGTTCAGCTCAACCTTCCTAAAACAGTTCTCCATTTTCATCATTGTTTTCAACTCAAAATAATCAATATACCAATTTGGCATATTTAGGAATGGATGTCCTTTATTCCTTCAACTGTCAACTGTCATTATGGATTTGGAGAAGAATCCCACTCTACCCTTGGTAGAGTGCCGTGGCATCACACAGCTCACAGCAACCTCCAACTCCTGGGCTTAAGCGACTCTCTTGCCTCAGCCTCCTGAGTAGCTGGGACTACAGATATTTTCTGTTTTTTTTTTTTTTTTTTTTTTTTTTAGTGCACCCTAAATTTCTTGCACTACAAGGTGCTCCACATTCATCTTATGTTTTCCCTGTCCCAGATCTAGAGTCAGCCCTTTCCTCAAGTAGTACAACCCAGGAGTTTTTCACCAGCTACTCAATAAACGTGATTTTGAGAACAAATAAAACATGGTCCTTCAGAAAATAGGCTCAGCAAAGCATTGAAGTTCACACAGGAAGATTGTAGATAGCCAGGTACATGGAATACCATGCAGCCATAAAGAAAGATAGAGACTTTACCTCCTTCATGTTTACATGGATGGAGCTGGAAAATATTCTTCTTAGCAAAGTATCGCAAGAATGGAAGAAAAAGTATCCAATGTACTCGGCCCTATTATGAAACTAATTTATAGCTTTCATATGAAAGCTATAACCTAATTATAGCCTAAGAATATGGGGAGGGGGAGTGGAGGGGGGTGATTGGGTGTAGGGAGGGTGATTGAAGGGATCACCTCTATGGTTTATCTCACAAGGGTACAAGTGACTCTCTCTAAAAGTATAATATAAATGTCTTAACACAATAATTAAGAAAATGACATGAAGGCTAAGTTAACCAGTTTGATGAAAATATTTAGAATTGTATAAGTAAACACCACACTATACCCCATAATTGCATTAATGTACACAGCTACAATTTAATTTTTAAAAAAGAAAAAAAAGAGTATACTACTAAGACAAAACTAGTTTTCAATATTCATGTGACAGAAGGATAATTACCAGAACAAAATCATTGGTTGAAGGCCCATGGACATTGTGAGAAATAAAGTACCAGAAAGCTTAGCTTCTTCCCTGAAGTATAAAGAAGTAAGATTATATAGGACAGACAACAATAATTTCTAGAAGTTTGCAATAACCAGAATGTGGCAGGGAGGGTTTCTTCAGCTCATCAGACATGGTACCAGGCTTTCCTGGAAATCTCCCTGGTAGGCCTAGCCTTGGGTAAATGCTTGAAGGACAAATTGAGTGGAGGTGGTTCCATGATACTTGAAAGTATGTTCAACGGCCATGACCCTCTCCAGGGAGAGCAGCATCTGGGGAACTGTTCTGGGAAGAGGCATGAGCCTCTGTTTTATCATTTAATGAGCTGAAGCCAAACTTTTCTCCCCAAATTGTTTTAATTGGCCTTCAAAGAGCTGGCCCCTAATGGTTAATTAGCACAAGATGGAAACTACCTGTGGGAAGAGGGAGCAGTGCCTCTTGGAGTCCTTGCTGCAGAAGCAGAGCCTCCTGGCACAGGCTTCATCTTGCCCTTCACCAAGGTTTCCCCTTGACTCTGCACTTCTATCTCCTTCCCATACCCACCTCCTCCCCACACCCACCTTTTGAGTGAGAGTAGAGGGAGAGACACTGAGGAATAAAACCTGGACCACAGCCATGGCTCATCCCTGAGGCCTCCTTGGGCCCTAGAACTTAGTGAAATATTTCCACTACTCTAGTTCCCTAGATTTAAAATATTTCTGCTCTGATTTTTGGTATCTAGGAATGCTAACTTCCCAATTTCCCATCAGACTTGCCTGCAAGATCATTACTGCTTTTTCAGTACATGATTATTTAGGAAAACAAAAACTCTACTGTGCGTTGTATAGGACACATCCATGCATCAGCTGTGGTACTTTCTCAGTTTGAGTGTGTGATGTAATAATGGGATGGGACACATGTGCAGATATGGGTAATGCAAAGGAGAATATGACAAGGCTGAAATGAACCATATAACTTCAACCACCAACATTTAGTCCATGTTATTGCATTGCATGTTTGTACCGAACCACTTCTAAAATAACATGTTAGTTCAGAAAGATATACCAGGTTTATCACATGTAGTCAGGTTTTGGCACCAGATATGCTCTCCTGGGAGTTCACACACTCCAGTTGGAGAAGCCCTGTACTGTGTGCTTGATTCAAAAAGAAAACAAAACACCAGAAAGTTAGATTGGTGTGTGTATGTGTGTGTGCACATGAGGTAGACTAAGGGTAGGGTTTTGAATGTGAGAAGGTTCTCACAGGCACCAAGGCTTGTTTTGTGTTTTGAGACAGAGTCTCACTCTGTCACCCTTGGTAGAGTGAGAAGTGGTGGAAGAACCCAAAACTAGGGCACAGGAAGAATTACCTACCTCAGTAATGACCAAAGATTTTGACAGTGGTTGAAAACCATCAGTAACCAACAGTTACTAGTTGTACAGCTCTGGGCCAGGTGGCCTTTCTGAGAATCAGAAATGGGAAAATTACATCATCTCCTTCTGGGAGGCTACAGAGAACAGTTGACTCTGAGGAGAACCTTCTCTGAATTCCTTTGAAATTCCCAGATCATTGTGGAACTTGCCTAGAGGTTCCTGAACTGAATTGAAACAGTAGATTCAAATATGTCTGACTCTCAGTTTTTCTTGTCTATTATATGAATGTCTTAGAACTAGCCCCTTTTATAAATAAAAATTAATAGTTTTATGACTTAAAAACAGGCTTATATTCAAAATCATGATCACAATCACATACCACTAATTAGAGGAATAGTCATGGGTGAGTTTTGTCCCTATTGGTACCTTATCTTCTCTGTTTGTAAAATAAAGAAATGTCTGATTTCCAAAAGTCCTTTCAGTGCTAAAACTTTTAAGTTCTAGAATCTGAGAATTAACTTCCTTAGGGCTACATTCATGTCATGATTTCTGAAGCTGTAGATAAAGGAATCGGCTAGGGGTGTCACCACTGTGAAGATGACAGTGGACACAGTGTCCTGAACTGAGTAGGAGGATAAAGCACACATATAGATCCCAGGATTGCTCTGTAAAACAGGAGACCACAACGAGATGGGATCCACATGTGGACAGGGCTTTCCTTATCTCACAGACAGATGGCAACTTTAGTACATTAGAGAAGATGTAAGCATATGAAACAATGATACATGTAAATGGTGTCAGAAATAGCAGTCCACCCACAGCAAAGAACATCAGATCACTGATAAATTTATCAAAACAAGAGAGCTTTAGAATAGGATAAGGGTCACAGAAGAAGTGGTGTACAGCACTCTTGGAACAAAATGTAAGTTGGACCATGAGAATAGTGTGTAGGAGAGTGTGCAGGTTTGTAATGACCAAAGATAAGGTCACCAGGAGGACACAGACTTTAGGCCTTATGCTCCTGGTGTAGTGTAGTGGGCAACAGGTGGTTACATATCAGTGGTAGGCTATCACACCCAAGAGGAAACCATCCATGTTAACATTCCATGTTAATGGAAGTGATGAAGTAGATCTGGATAATACAGCCAAGGTCAGAAACAGTCTTGCTTCCCAAAAGGTGATTAACCAGCATCTTGAGGATAATGACTGATGAAAAACAGATGTCAACACAAGAGAGGTTGGCTAAGAAGAAATACATGGCCTACAAACACATGAAAAAGTGCTCATCATCTTTAATCATCAGAGGAATCCAAATCAAAACCACTTTGAGATAGCATCTAACTCTGGTAAGATTAGCCCACATAACAAAATCCCAAAACTACAGATGTTGGCATGGATGTGGAGAGAAGGGAAAATATCTACACTGTTGGTGGGAATTCAAGTTAATGCATCCTTTTTGGAAAGAAGTTTGGAAAATTCTCAAGAACTAAAAGTAGACTTGCAGTTTGATCCTGCAATTCATCTACTAGTTATATATCCAGATGACTAAAAATCATTTTACAACAAAGATATTTGAACCAGAATGTTTATTATAGCCCAATTCATAATTGCCAAGTCATGGAAGAAGCTCAAGTGCTCATCAACCCATGAATGGATTAACAAATTGTGGTATATATATACCATGGAATATTATGCAGCCATAAAAAGATGGAGACTTTACCTCTTTTATGTTTATATGGATGGAACTGGAGCATATTTTTCCAAGTAAAGTATCTCAAGAATGGAAGACAAAGCATTCAATGTACTCAGTACTATTATGAAACCAATATATAATCAACCTACCCTTTCATACAAATGATAAAGCATAACTATAGCCCAGAATGAAGGAGGAGAGAGAGGAGGATGAGGGGAGGAGGGAAGGCTGGGTGGAGGGAGAGTGATTGGTGGGACCTCACCTATTGTGCATAATGAAAGGGTACATGTCAAATCTATTAAGAGTAGAGTATAAATGTCTTAACACAACAATTAAGTAAGTGAGGTTGTTGCAACCTCCTGGGCCTCTATCGCCCTGGTCTCGATCACCACA
The DNA here is from genome assembly GCF_000181295.1 of Otolemur garnettii. Taxonomy (NCBI): domain Eukaryota; kingdom Metazoa; phylum Chordata; class Mammalia; order Primates; family Galagidae; genus Otolemur; species Otolemur garnettii. Next base: position 1,203,692 of record NW_003852656.1, on the reverse strand, counting down.
GGAAGGAACCAGGCGTGATGCGGATTAGAAGTACAAGCTTGTAGGAGGTGGGCTAGCCCTTCTTTGCAGGATAGCCCAGAGCAACCTCTGCACTAGCCTTTTATTAAGACTGTACAACATAGGTGAGGGGAGTAATTAACAAATGATTACATGCTGAAGGCTCAGGCTCTTTCTCCACAAGGAGCACCTGCGGACGAATGGCCCAAGGGTCCACTCCACAGCTGTAGATCATCTTGCTCAGAGGTCGTCTGACTATTGGCGTCCTCTACATGAGGAGAAAGCTGTTAACCAGTTTGATGTAAGCATTCCAAATTGTATATAAAATCAGGACGTTGTACCCCATAAATGCATTAATGTACACAGTTATGATTTAATAAAAAAAGAAGTACCTAGGCATATGGAGATGACTTTCACAGCTGATGTCCAACATGATGAGAATGTTCCCAGTGATGGTGTCACATCCACAAGAACAGCCCCTAGATAACCTCTTCCTGCATTGCCTGCCCAGAGAGTCCCAGGAGAAGGAATTCTGTGACTCTACTCTGGTTGTCTCCTTCCATGTCTATAGGGGAGGAACACCATATTATAAGATCACATGCCAACATGTGAGCACTTTTTTTTTTAGAACAGTTTACTCATTGGTTAATAATGAACTAAAATTTAAGGCAAATTGTTTTACTTTACGGGTGAAGAAATGGAGGATTGGGTGGCTAGGTGATTCACCCATATTCACAGAGCCGATGAAATTTAGAGTTCCATACCAGCTGAAGTGCTTTTTCCTTCAATGGATTTTGCTATATTTTGATTAGTTATCATCTATTGAAATTTTGATTAGTTATCATCTGTTGAAATTTTAACTCAGTGCCAGACTGTATTATGTGCCACACTACAAACCTGCAAATTTTATCTCTGGCTTTTATATTTTCCAAGAATTTGGAAAATTTGTGGGCTTTGATAAACTTGCTTGGTGGTTTGCTCTCAACATTCTAGCTGCCATGAAGATGGCCTCACTGTAGTTCACAGGTGTTGGGTCTCCTGTCCTGATCACACTGTTCAGGTTGATGTATGCCATTCTTCTTCCTTCTGCTAGTCAAAAGAGCAAAGGCAGTTAGGTCTTGTATCTGGATTTTGCTATTGAATGAAAGGAATTTACTTCTTGGCTAGCCTCCCCTATGCTGAAATCTACTTTTAATCAGACTGATAAAGAAAAAATTCATAGGGCAGGTCCAACAGGTAATCAGGACTAAGAAATTGTAGGCAGAGGGGTCAGGTGCTTTTGAACAGTAAAGGGGAGGAGATAAATTCCCTGAGAGATCAAAGGACTGAGGAAAGGCAACTGTTGTGTGCAGTGGCTTGACTAGCTGAGCAGAGAGTATCGTAGGGAATACTTTTAGGAGATTGGTTGAAGTGCCTCACTCTGTGAGAGTTAAATTAGTGAGATTGAAAGAAAGGTGACAAAGGCCAGGTGTGGTGGCTCACACCTATAATCCCAGCACTTTGGGAGGCTAGGGTGGACAGATAGCCTGAGCTTATGAGTTTGAGACCAGCCTGAGCTAGAGCAACACCCCATCTTTAAAAATAGTCAGGCATTGTGGTGGGCACCTGTAGTCCCAGCTACTTGGGAGGCTGAGGCAGGAGTATCACTAGAGCCCAAGAGTTAGAGACTGCTGTGAGCTATGATGCCATGGCTCTCTACTGAGGGGTGACAAAGTGAGAATCTGTTTCAAAAGAAGAAAGAAAGAAAGAAAGAAAGAAAGAAAGAAAGAAAGAAAGAAAGAAAGAAAGAAAGAAAGAGAGAAAAGAAAGATGCTGAGATATGAAGTCATTTTTTTTTTTTAATCTGGATTAGCTTCCAGAGCAAAGATAGGTGGAACAGGGCTAGATAGTGCACAGATGTTCCAGAGGGAGTCAAGTTAGCCTGGACTTTAGAAATCAAGGAATGAGGGACTTGGTGGGCTATGTCATAAAAACATACCAGAGAGGACATTACCCAGAAGATGTGACTGTCTTGATATTAAGGGTAGGTTGTGTCCCATAATAGAAACTGAGATAAATGATGAAAAGAGGATAACAGAATGTTACTTGGGATTTTTCCTGTTGTCTTTGAGTCACTAATAAAGCCAAATACTGAGAACAACAAACTTAAATTATCTCATGCCTTCTTGTTACAGAGTCTGTATCAAGAGAACTGCTGACATTAGGAGGATCAGTGACAGGAAGAAATATTATCATTTCATGTTTTAAACATCAAGTAGAAATTCCACAGGAAGCCAGCTACATCATAGTAACTTACACACTTAATTTCTCTTACTCTGGACATTCACAATGACACTTTCTCTGAATATTGATTCAACTTCCCATTTGGTTTCCTTATAGGGAGAGAGTGCTCCTACCAGCCCTCTTGGCAATAATGTTTGGTTGTCTAACTTAGATATGTTGAAATCTACTTTCAAGCTTTAATCTTTTGTGGGTCTGTCACTGTGAGACTGTGGTTGAGATGTCTGACATTCTGTAGCACTGAGTGTCCATGTTCCTGGACCTTCAAATTAAGGCCCTGGACTCAGCCATAGTGGACACCCACTGTGAAGCTCTGCATGGCATCCAAGCAGCCTCCCTCAAGGCACTTTAATTATGTGGTCACAGGCCACAGTGGATGAACATAGGGTGGCATGTGGCATAAAAGTGGGTATTAGGGACAGAACAGAGGGTTATGGAGGTCTGACAGAAATCTCTCTTTGGGGGTCGGGGAAAGTGACTCTTGGCTCTGAGCTTCTGGCCAAGCTTTCTAGGAGCCTACAGTCAATGATCCCAGCACCATGAACCCTGGTTGTCTCCTTCCTTTTCCACTGTTTCTCTTTCTATTTCCACCCTAGACATGTCTTGCCTGTTCTGCAGTGGATAGCATATCCTGTGGGAATAAGGCTTGTGCATGGCACACCAAAAGATGCTGCCTGCTTTGAATGTGGTTAGATGCAAAGGGATTTAGTGGGTCTGTTTTACCAAATGTCAGTCTATGTGTGTCCATGTGAATCTATCTGTTGTGGGGGGTGACTGTGCCCTAATCAGCCCTTCTTACCTGGCTGCTGTCTGCTGCTGTCAGATTCTTTTATGGAATCCCCATCTCTATAGACTTCACATTTGACCTTGGATGATGGGAATTTCACAGCTGGGGCTGGGAATCGAGGGATCTGTTCTCACTGGAGAAGAACGGTTAGCGTGAGACACTGCCTTTTTTGGGTTGGGAGCAAATAAATACATCGTCTGTCCCTGGAGATCAAGATTTCCATGGGGATCAGGCCAAGTTTGCATGACCCTAGGGTTGATTCCTCAGAGGTCCTCATTACAGACACATATATTTAAATGTTTGTTGTTTGTATTCTTTCTGGGCACAGAAAATAAAAGTAAGAGTAAATCAGCTCTTGAGCAAATACTTGTGCACAATGTCAGACATTCAACTTCCCTTTTCTTAGTCTGTTTACTATCTGGGAAAACAATAAGAAGAGATTGGGGATATACTTTTGATTATAAAATACACAAAAAACATTTTACCAATAACGAAACTGTATGGAAAAGGTAATAATTGCTCAACAAAAAGGTGAAAATCTAAAAATATAAGAAGAATTTTATTAAATGTATACTTTTACTGGAATACTTTATCATGCATTTCTCCAACTTAATCGTGTTAGTAATCCAAAATAAATAGTGACAATGAGGGATGAGAATCATCAAATAAAAAGTATGACCTAAAAAATTTAAGCAAATAAATATACACATACACAATTACACACATATACACATAATTGAATCACTTATATGATTCATTTATATTTCTCTTAAACTCAAGAAATATTAACTAATATTACTTAGGACAGCTTATTGATTATCATGAAACTCTTTAAAATTCCTGAAAATTAGACTTTACTGATCACATACTCTGGCCATAAAAGATTAAGGTTATTACACAAGAAATGTCCTATTTTCTGAAGTACTAACTTTGACAGCTGATATCTCTGACATTTCACTTCGATACTTTTTGTTTAATTTTTATTGTGAAGATACACCCTCAGTCTTTCAAATGCATGTTTTGGCTTATGATTATCTTTCAAAAATTTTTAGAGTAATTTTTGTAAAATCATGGATATGTCAAACATGCATGTTATTTTCAAACATGATTTCCATTGGGGAACAAGTGCAGCACAGACAGCTCTAAATATCAGCCAACTGTTTAGGAAGGATGTGGCTAATGAACACACAGGACACGGATGGCTTGAGGAGTTCTATTCTGGTGATTTTAATCTTGCAAATGAGCCGTGTGTGTGACCTGAGACCAAGGTGGATAATGATGAGCTGAAAGCTATAGTGCAGTGGTTCTGAACCTGTAGGTCATAACCCACAGGAACTGTATTAAAGGGCATGGCATCAGGAAAGTTGAGAACCACTGCTGTAGTGGAAGCAAATTCATCTGCATGAATTGGCAGCAAGGTTTGATGTTACTAACCCAACAATATTGGACCATTTGAAACCAACTGACAAGGTAAAGAAGCTGGACAGATGGGTTCTGCATTGAATTAAATGAGTGTCAGAAGGGAAATCATCTCAAAGCTTTCCTTTCTTTGCTTTCACAACATAAAGGTGAACCATTTTCGTACTGTACTGTTACCTGATGAAAAATGGATTTTTCTGACAATCACAAGTGTTTGGCACAATGGCTGATAAAGATGAAGTGGTAAAAACATAGACCAAAACTGAATATTCATCACAAAAACTAACAGTGTCTGTTTGGTGGTCCACTACAGCTTCAGGAAAGTTGGTCAATAAATTCCAGTGGATATCTACTACAACAAGTTGGATAAAATGGCGAGGATTAAGCAGCTGAGATTGGTAAATAGAGATAGGCAAATCCTCTTGCAAGGTAACACTCGAACACATGTCACACAAACAACACTATGATACTACCATGTTTCCCCTCAAATAAGACACTGTCTTATATTTATATTTTCTCAAGAAGACACACTAGGGCTTATTTTTAGGGAATGTCTTATTTTTATTAAGTACAATACAATAATATACATTTATTCAAATACAGTTAATTCACCTTCTTCTGGAACCTGACAGGGGGAGCCGACCTTGTTGGTGGGGCTGGCGCTAATGATGCATGAACTCCTTTCCCCTAGCCATTCGCACGTGTGCAATGGGATGCCTGCGACCGCTGTTACCACACACACAAGTGCGCAAGTGTGAACGGCTCAGAGAAAGGAGCTGTGGCAGATAAAAAGTATTCCAGTCTTCCTTACTGCTCTGCACTGAAATGCATGGCGTGGCTATGCAGATACGCTGCATAGCCATGACCATCACTAGGTCTTATTATCGGGGTAGGACTTATATTTAACAAATGCATAGAAATCCTGCTAGGGCTTATTTTTTTTGGTATGTCTTATTTCAGGGAAACATGGTAGCTGTGGGTTTATCATAGATGCCTTCAATCAGTTTAAGAAATGTGCCACTGAGGGGTGCCTGTGGCTCAAAGGAGTAGGGCACCGGCTCCACATACCAAAGGTGGCAGGTTCAAAGCCAGCCCCAGCCAAAAACTGCACAAAAAAGGAAAAAGAAAAGAAACGTGCCACTTATGCTTATATTCTTAAGTGTTCTTCTGAGAAAAGGACATTGATTCAGCCACACTATTTTCCATTCTCACAGCCTTTAAAAATTAGAGACCATGAAAGTCAAGGGAATGATCCAGCTCTTCCCAGAAAGGCCAGGGTTTCTCGGGTATATGCCTCACATGGGTTTCTTTCATGACATGAAGATAAGATCCAAGAATCCAGATCTAATACGGCCTAAGAACTTATTGAGAAAAAAGCACAATAGACCTTTCCTTTATGCTATATTTTACTCCAGCTTGGCTGAAATATCAACTATGTGTGAAGGAGTCAGGGAAGAAAGCCATAAGCCATAAAGACAGGTAGGTATAAATGGGCAACTTCTCAGCATTAGGGTGAGTTTTAATTTACTGGAAAACTGTGAGGCCACAGAAGGGTTCTGAGAGGAGCAGTGACCTGCCTGTAACTGATGGAAGTGAACTGCTAAATATTATAGGACAGCCCAAAGGTACAAGATATGAAAGGCAGAGAGACAGTTAAAAACCAAAATATTAGGTTATTAAGAAATATCTGATTTCCTTAAGTGCTAAGTTTTATTGTTGATGTCACTGACATTTCACTTTAACATTTTTTTTTAATTGTGAAAGTCCATCCTCATTATTCAAACACATATTTTGGCTATGATTATCTTTCAGATTTTTTTAGAGCAATTTTTATGAAACTATGGACAAGTAAAAAATTTGTGTTATTTTTGAATATGAATTCCATCCTGGAACCAATGCAAGGAAGACTTCTTGAAATATCAATGAAGTGTTTTGGAAGGAGGTGGCTAATGAATGCACAGTACATGAATGGTTTGAGAGGTTCCATTCTGGTGATTTTAATTTGAAAATGAGCCATGTGGACAACCTGAGGTCAAGGTAGATAATGATGAACTGAAAGCTGTAATGGAAGTGAATCCATCTCAACCTAAAAGTGAGTTAGCAGCAAAATTTTATGTTACTATTTCAACAATATTGGCCCAGTTGAAACAAATTGACAAGACAAAGAAGCTGGATAGATGGGTTCTGCATGAATTAAATAAGCATCAGAAGAGAAACCATCTCAAAGCCTGCCTTTGTCTGCTGTCACTACATAAAGGTGAAATATTTTTTACACCATATTGTTATGTGTTATGAAAAATGGATTCTTTTTTGGCTTGGTGCCTGTGGCTCAAGTGGCTAAGGCGCTAGCCACATACACCTAAGGTGGCAGGTTCGAATCCAGCCCGGACTGGTCAAACAACAATGACGGCTGCAACCAAAAAATGGCCGGGCGTTGTGGCGGGCGCCTGTGGTCCCAGCTACTTGGGAGGCTGAGGCAGGAGACTCGCTTGAGCCCAGGAGTTGGAGGTTGCTGTGAGCTGTGATGCCATGGCACTCTACCCAGGGGGAATAGCTTGAGGCTCTGTCTCAAAAAAAGAAAAAAAGAAAAGAAAAATGGATTATTTTTGACAGTAGCAAGTGTTTGGCACAATGGTTGGATAAAGAGGAAATGCTGAAAATAAAGTACAAGACTGAATATTCATCCAAAAAAGCTAATGGTGTCTGTTTGGTGGTCCAGTACTCGTATTATCTACTACAACTTCATGAAAATTGGCTAGTCAATTACAGCAAATATCTACTGCAACCAAATGGATGAAATGACGAGAGTGCTAACAGTTAAGCAGCTGAGATTGGTCAATAGAAACAGGGTAATCCTCTTACAGAGTAATGCACCACACATGTCACACAAACACTGGTCAAGCTACAAAAACTGGACTTGGAAAATCTCTGTCACCTACAGTATTCACCAGACCTTGTACCAACTGACTAACATTTCTTTCAGGCTTTGGACCACTTCTTGCAAGGAAAAATATTCAATTCTTAATAAGCTGTGGAAAATGCCTTTTGTGATTTTATCACCACTCTCTCTCCAGGCTTCTTCATTGCTGGAATAAACGAGCTACCATTAAGATGACAAAACTGTGTCTATAGTTTTGGTGCATACTTTGATGAGTTGTACTGTTTCTTGTTTGAGATAAAATATACTAAACTTTTGATTTAAAATGAGACATTTCCTATTAAATGACCTAAAATACAACTAAGAAGAGGAGAAAATACAAAACGAGGTACAGAGAGAACACCACATGGAGACACAGAGACATACAGGAGAAAGTCGGCCATGTGAAGATGAAGGCAGAGACTGGAGCTATTTTCCCACAAGCCAAAGAATGTCTGAAGCTACTGGAAATAATAAGAGGCAAGGGAAAAGCCTTGAATAGAAGTTTCAGAGGGACCCTGGCTTGCCACACCTTGATTTTGAACTTCTAACCTCCAGAACTATAAGAAAATAAAGTTCTGTGGTATTAAGCTAAAAGAAAAAAAAAAAAAAGCATGCTTGAAAGTTATTTTGCTGGTTAGCTGTTATTGTATTTTCTTACAATTTATTTTATTTCATTATAGCCACATGACTTCAAAGAGCTCATCTGTTTTCTACTATGTTTCCTGTTAGAAGACCATACATGTCTTTCTTTCTTTTTTCTTTTTTTGAGACAGAGTCTCACTATGTTGCCCTTGGTAGAGTGCCATGGCATCACAACTCACAGCAACCTCAAACTCTTGGGGTTAAGTGATTCTCTTGCCTCAGCCTTCCAAGTAGCTGGGATTACAGGCACCTGCCACAATGCCCTGCTATTTTTTGGTTGCAGTTGTTTGGTTGTAGCTGGCCTGGGCTGGGTTTGAACCCGCCACCCTTGGTGTATGTGGCTGACACCATAACCACTGTGCTACAGGTGCCAAGTTGTGTCTTTCTTATTAATTCATTAAATGGGAGACATGCCCTTCCAGAGTTCTGATGCATGGAAAACATCAGACTTTGCTATGTATGCCAATGCCAGTGTAATCTACAGTGTGGTCACTAGAATATAATGGAAGTAGCACTTTTTCACTTCTGAGACTAAGTCAAGAAAGGCCTGCCAGTTTCTGCAGTTACCAGAATAATCTCCCTGAGAGCTCTGTGTGCATATAAGAAGGCTGACTCCCCTGAGGCCACCAAGATGGAGAGGCAATGTGTGCATGATTCAGGGGATACTCCCAGATATGCCTAGACTTCCAACCAATCTTGTCAAAGCACCAGACCTGTAAGTAAAGAACTCTCCAGATCCAAGATCCCAGGTATTAGAGCCATCTCTAGATGCCTGAGTCCTCTCAGCAGAGACTGCAGACATCCTATGGCACAGACTGGACTTTTTACTCTGACCAGTCTGTTGCCAAGTCAATGAATCTGTCCACCTGTCACCCAAGTTAATCAACAGAGAAGCTCATGAGACATCAATAGTTTTATTTATAGAAAAGTCAGCAATTTTGGATCAGCAGAGCTATCTCTCCAAAGAACTGATTTGTCCTTTGTTTTACTTTGTTATTTATTTATTTTTTAAATTTTCTTTTTTTAAATAAATTAAATCATAGCTGTGAACATTAATGCAATCATAGGGTACAATGTACTGGTTTTATATACCATTTGAAAAATTTTCATCAAACTGGTTAACATAGTCTTACCGCATTTTCTTAGTTATTGCGTTAAGACATTTATACTCTACACTTAGTAAATTTAACATGTACCCTTGTAAAAAAGCACCGTAGGTGTGTTCCCACCAATTACCCTCCCTCTACCCATCCTCCCCTCCCTCTCCTCTTTCCCCTTCTTCTTTGGCTATAGTTGGGTTATAGCTTTCATATGAAAGCTATAAATTGGTTTCATAGTAGGGCTAAGTACACTGGATACTTTTTCTTCCATTCT
>NW_003852656.1:1183484-1193512 GCF_000181295.1 Otolemur garnettii | reverse complement strand
AAGGTGTGGGTCCAATATAGTTTCATGTCTTAAGTTTAAATCTTTAAACTTAGTGAGAGTCTATCTTAGTTAGTGGTGAAAGGTGTGGGTCCAATTTCAGTCTTCTACAGGTCACCAACCAGTTCACCCAGCACCATTTGTTAAATAGGGAATATTTTCCCCACTCAATGTTTTTAATTGGCTTATCAAAGATCAAATAATGGTAAGTAGCTGGGTTCATCTCTTAGTTCTCTATTCTGTTCCATACATCTACCTTCCTGTTTTCATTCCAGTACAATGCTGTTTTGATCACTATGGATTTATAGTATAATTTGAGGTCTGGTAGCATGATTCTTCCTGCTTTGTTTTTATTTCTGAGTCATGTCTTGGCTATTCGAGTTTTTTTCTGATTCTGTATAAAATGAAGTATTATTTTTTTGAGTTCTTTAAAGTATGACAGTGGAGCTTTAATAGGGATTGCATTAAAATTGTATATTGCTTTGGATAGTATGGACATTTTGACAATGTTGATTCTTCCCAGCCATGAGCATGGTATGTTTTTCCATTTGTTAACATCTTCAGCTATTTCTTTTCTTACAGTTTCATAGTTCTCTTTATAGAGATTTTTACATCCTTTATTAGGTAAACTCTCAAATATTTCATCTTCTTTGGCACTACTGTGAAAGAAATAAGAGTCCTTGAATGTTTTATCAGCTTGACTATGGTTGGTATATATGAAGGCTACAGATTTATGAGTGTTGATTTTGTAACCTGAGACGCTCCTGTATTCCTTGATCACTTCTAAAAGTTTTGTAGTAGAATCCCTAGTGTTTTCCAGATATACAGCATATCATCTGCAAAGAGTGAAAGTTTGATCTCTTCTGACCCTGTATGGATACCCTTGATTGCCTTTTCTTGCCTAATTGCTATGGCTAAGACTTCCATTACAATGTTACAAAGCAGTGGAGACAATGGGCAACCTTACCTGGTTCCTAATCTGAGTGGACATGATTTCAGTTTAACTCCATTAAATATGATATTTACTATGGGTTTGTTGTAGATGGCCTCTATCAGTTTAAAAAATGTGCCTTCTATACCAATTTTCTTAAGTGTTCTGATCATGAAGGATGCTGGATATTATCAAAAGCTTTTTCTGTGTCAATTGAGAGAATCATAGAGTCCTTGTTTTTTAATTTGTTTATGTGATGAATTATATTTATAGATTTATGTATATTGAACCAGCCTTGAGACCCTGGGATAAAACTCACTTAGTCATGGTGTAGAATTTGTTTGATGTGTTGATGGATTCTGTTCGTTAGGATCTTGTTGAATATTTTTGCATCAATATTCATTAGTGATATTGATCTATAATTTTCTTTTCTTATTGGGTCATTTCCTGGTTTGGGGATCAAGGTGATGTTTGCTTCATAGAATGTGTTGGGTAGTATTCCGTCTTTTTCAATATTTTGGTAAAGGTTGAGTAATATAGGTACTAGTTCCTCTTTAGGTTTGGTAGAGTTCTGATGTGAAGTCATCTGGTCCTGGGCTTTTCTTTTTAGGGAGATTTTGTATAATTGATGCTATTTAAGAACTTTATGTAGGCCTGTTTAACATTTCCATTTGATTCTGGCTAAGTCTTGGACAGTGGCATTCTTCCAAGTATTGGTCTATTTCTTTCAGATTTTCATATTTGTGAGAATTTTTATAATACTCATTAAGGATTTTTTGAATTTCTGAGGAGTCTGTTGTTATTTCATCTTTATTATATCTGATTGATGAAATTAGAGATTTTATTCTTTTTTTCCTAGTTAGATTAAGCCAAAGGTTTATCTATTTTATTGACCTTTTCAAAAAACCAACTTTTTGATTGATTTATCCGTTGTATAATCCTTTTGTTTTCAATTTCATTTAATTCTGCTCTAATTTTGGTTATTTCTTTTCTTCTGCTGGGTTTGGCATTGGAATGTTCTTCCTTTTCTGGTTGCTTGAGTTGTCCCATTAAATTGTTAGCTTTCCCTCTTTCCATTCTCTTGAAGGAGGCTTGTAGTGCTATAAATTTCCCTGTTAGGACTGCCTTTGCAGTACCCCAGGTGTGTGAAGGGCCTTAGATGCAAGGTTTGGGTTGATGCTGGTATCCAGGGATCCAAAGGATCATACTGGCCCCATGGCCCAGGTGCCATGCAGAGTGCACTAAGCCCATAAACCCACCTTGTGGTTGTTCCCTGGGTCCTAAATTACATAGGAAGGACACATAGCCATTGGAAGGCTGGTTCCTTGACCTGCAGAGTGAGAGTTATTGTGGTAGGAAAGACCAGCCATGGCCCTAGAACTTGCACTTTCTGCCTAGATATGAATGAGAAGCAATGAGATCCCAGGGAATGACAGATGTCAGTATCACCTTAGAGTCTTGAAGTATCCACGATAGGTGGTGACTGTCATGTCCCCTTTGATCTAGTACTCTGACCCTACAAACCCTGTATGGGTCATAGCAAAAGATAATGGAATATTATTTTATTTTGTATGGTTTTTATTTTATTTTTCTATTTCAAAATATTAAGGGAGTATAAATGTTTTTGGTTACCTAGATCACTTTTGTAATGATTGAGTCATGACTATTAAGGTGTTTGACCCTTTTTACCTCCCCTCTCCTCTCTGATTAATTTCCACTGAGTTTTGCTTCCACCAAGCACATATGTGCTCACTGGTTATTTCCAATTTAATAATGAATAAACATCATGTGTATGTTTATTTGAAAAATAATGTGTTTATTCATTCTTGTGTTTTTTCACATTCATCATGTGTTTTTTCATTCTTAAGATATTCCACTTAGGAGAATGGTCTCCAGTTCCATCCAAATTATTGCAAAAAAAATTAATTCATCCTGTTCAGCTGAGTAGTACTCTACAGTATACATATGCCACAAGTTATTAATCTACTATTGTATTGATGGACACTTGAGTTGATTCCACATCTTTACAATTATGAGTTGTGCTGCAATAAACATTTGAGTGTGTCTTTTTGATAAAAAGTCTTCTTTTCCTTTCTTTACCCAGAAGTGGGATTTCTGGATCAAATGGTAGGTCTACTTTTAGTTCTTTGAGGAATCTCCACACCATTTTCTACAGAGGTTTGACTAATTTGCAGTTCCACCAACCGTGCACAAGCCTTCCTTTCTCTCTGCATCCAGGTGAGCATCTATTGGTTTTGGATCTTTTTTGTTTATTTGACCGTTTGAGATAGAGTCTCACTCTGTCACCTGAGGTAGAATGCTGTGCCATCATTCTCATTTTTAAGATTGTCTTGGTTAGTTTAGGTCATTTGCCTTTCAATACAAACCTTTTTCTTTTTTGAGACAGAGTCTTACTACGTTGTCCACAGCAACCTCAAATTCTTGGGCTCAAGTGATTCCTTTGTCTCAGCCTCCCTAGTAGCTGGGACTAAAGGTGCCTGCCACAACACCTAGCTTTTTTTTTTAAAGCAGACTGGGCTGGGTTCAAACCCACCATCCTTGGTGCATGCGGCCAGCACCCTAATCACTGAGCTACGGGCATTGAGCCTCAATACAAACTTTTAAATCATCTTGTTGATTTCTTCAGTAATGTCTGTTAGGATTTTGATTTGGATTGTATTGACTCTTAGAGCAGTTTGGGAAGAATTAATTTATTTCCAAGTATTTTACTTTTTAATGTTATTATAATACAAATATGTTTGAGTATGTTTTAGTTTTGTTTTCTAATTATTTTATTTTCTAACATACAGAGACACAATTGGTATTTACTGTGTACTCTAAAATTAATTTATTGGGGCCAACTGCAGTGGCTCATGCCTGTAATCCTAGTATTCTGAGAGGCTGAGGTGGGTGGATTGCCTGAGCTCAGGTTTTTTAGACCACCCTGACCAAGAGCAAGACCCTGTCTCTAAAAATAGCTGGGCATTTTTAGTCGCAGCTACTTGGGAGGCTAAGAGGATCACTTGAGCCCAATAGTTTGAGGTTGCTGTAAGCTATGATGCCACAGCACCCTACCAAGGGTCACAACATGAAACTCTGTCTCAAAATAAATAAATAAATAATAAACAAATAAAATTAATTTATTAATTTGGGAATAATTTTATAGAGTCCATCTTATTTTCTGGGTACACAAACATGCACACTAAAGCAAAGATGAGCAAACTTTTACTGTAAGGAGCCAGATGATAAATACTTTAGTCATTACATATTTCTGCTGAGATTACTCAACTCTGCCATGATGGCATGGAAGTAGCCATAGGTCATATGAAACAAGTAAATATCTATATATATATATAGAGAGAGAGAGAGAGAGATGTATACGTGTATCTATCTATCTAAATATATATAAAATACATACATGTTCCAATAGACCTTTGTTTTTTAGGAAACAAGGTGAAGGCATGGATTTTGCTCATAGGCTATAATTTCCCAACCCTTGTTCTCTCTCTAAAGGAGCTAAGGAAATTTTACTCCAAAATATGACTCCTTGGCATAAAGAATATTTTGAATTAAAGGCATGATCAGGAAGCATTAGAAGAGGTCTTTCCTCTAGCTACATAAAATCTGAGTAACCAGATTAGGAATCAAAAAGGACTGCGGACTTCCTTTTCTATATGCTAACAGACCTGGGCCGAAATCATAGACACAATACCTGTCTCTCAGGTTAATTTACAAGTCAATCTGTTGGAGGCGGAGCAAGATGGAGGCGGAGCAAGATGGCGGAGGCGATGCATCCCTAGGTCAACTCTCCTCTCAGTTTCAGGTAAGAGTGGGGGTATAGATCTTTCCCTATGTGGAGTGCTGGCACAGACAAGCAACGCAGGGCGTGCAGTAGGAAGGTGAATTGCTGGATTGGAAGTGTAGCCCAGAACTACGGTATCTACCAGAAAAATCTCAGGGCAGCAGCTGAAACGGTGCCAGCTGAGACCAGCGGCTGCTCCAGGTCTGTGGCTGGCACCCTGAGAGACAGAAACCAATCCCTCCCCCACGAAAGACTTCTGTGCCCAATACATGGGGAGTTTGGGTGTTTTGCAGAGAGAGTGGTGAGGCGTGAACTCCTGAGCAGAATTTGGCAGCCAGAAAGGGGAGCCATTTGGACCCAGTTTGGGGCATCAGGGTTCCAGGCAATGGGACAGAAATTTGAGAGGAAGGGACTCCGCTCAGGAACTGATCCTTCCTGTAATTTTGGAAGTCTATGTGGAGCTGCACTGACGCGGTGACCCACAGGGGGAATCGGTTCCCTTCCTACAAACACCAAAAAGTCTTCTGTGTGCGCCACCACAGGAACCAGAGGTAACTGGCTCTCCTCCCCTACCCCTGCAGAAACAGACTGAAAGTGGTGGGCGCAAAAGCACCCAGCCCTTTCCCATGGCCCATAACAATTTCCTGTTCAAGGGGAAACTAGGAGTTGAGTGGAAAATCTGGTGAAGTGTGGACTCGTGTGCCGAGTTTGGAGGACAGATAGGAGTGGGCGGCCAGCCAGGAACCAGATGTAATGTAAAACTCCATATATGGCGTCTTCATAACACCCCTCCCAGGAGTGTGGAGAACCCAATCTCACCTGTAGCCAGCCATCCAGCATCTGAAGCTGGTCCAGGACGCCCTACACTTTACAGGAACGGTGGTAGGGAGAATCTGTGCAACCTGCCAGCAAAGACCCCCTCTTTTTTTTTTGGTTTTAGCCTGGGAACCACTCACAGTGCCACCTGCTGTCCAGAAAGTATATTGCAGCATAACTATTCCCATTAAACTAGAACCCCACCCCATTTATAAAGGGGTTTGTTTGTATATATTCAAAAGAACAATATTTTTCTTAGTGGTGCCCTCTTTTTCTCTTCTTTCTTTTTTTTTTTTATTTTCTTTCTTCTTTGTTTGTTTGTTTTGCTTTTTGTTTTTTCTATCATTTTATGACCACCATTTTTGTGGTTATCTTTTATTACTACTATCTTTTTTTTTTGGTCTGTTTGTTTGTTGGTTTGTCTTTTGTTTTGTTTTCTTTTTTGTCTGTTTACTTGTTTCTGATTGTCTAGGAATCAGTGTGCTTGTGTGTCTGGTAGCATTTTAGTCTGTTTATTTGTCCACTTGGTTTCAATGTGTTTTGTACTTTGCTAAATCCTTGGCTATATTCCCTAACTCCAATTTTCACATTCAATAAGAATATGGAGGAACAGGGCACGAGAGCTGACTGGAGCTAGCTTTCAACATAAACTCCAGTTCAGGGGGAGAGACAACTGCCAGAAGACCCCAACGAAGCTGAAGGTGGGGAGCTGAGCTGAAGGAAAAGATAGATAAATGCATGTCTTCCCCACCAAGGCAACCCACAACTTCAAGAAAACAAATTCCAGGTTTAGATTGAGCCCAGGTGGAATATTCTCCAGCTCCCATTGAGTGCCTGAGGCAGATAGGCTTCAACTATCTCTACTGGCTGGCTACAAAGAGTGGTCACCGAGTGGAGGAGGCATTGACTTTAATTGGACTCTGGCAGACACAAAACTCTGACACACTCATTGAATTTACTTGGACTCTGGTAGGCACAAAACCCCGACTCACTCGCCTATTGGACAAGACTGGGTTACAGAGTCTGAGTTAACAGAGACTGGTAGTGGGGTTACCAGAGACTGAGATTACCAGAGTCCGGTGGCGAAGGGCGAGTAAGGAGGGGAAAGAGACATCAGCCTCCTTACTCTAAATCATCTACTGAACAGGCTTTTCTGATTTCTCGGAGCACCAGAGCAAGCCACACTTGAGCTACCAGTAGACTCCTATTATCTAGTAGCTGGAGACCTTGTGATCTTTCCAACCAGAGAGTGGATACTGATCAGGTCAATAGGTTTGGATCTCTTGACTTAGGCAAATTAACTGGTGGTTGAGGAGAATCTCTGATGCTCTCTCGATTTTCTCAGGCCTAAATTGTCTTCAGGTGGAATATTCTCCAGCTGTCACTGAGTGCCTGAGACAGTCAGACCTCAGCTCCCTTTGCTGGTGCAGGTCAAAGAGCCTGAGTGGAGCTGGCATTGACTTTACTTAATTCTGGCAGACACAAAGCCCTGCCAGATTTGCTTATTAGGCAACTGGGTCACAGCCCTGCAGGGGTCTCCAGGGACTGGGTGTGAGGAAGGTACAAGGTGGGGAAGGAGGCATTGAAATTCCTAGAATAATTTATTTGCTGGGTAGGTCCTTCTGACCCCACAGAACACCAGAGCAAGTCATACCTGAGCTGCCAGAAGACCCCAGCTGTATAGTTGCCAGAGACCTCATGAACTCCCCCACGTGAGACTAGTGTTGACTGGGACAGTTGATTTCTATTTCTTGAACTGGGCCATCACCTGAGAACTATCTAAAGTGATACCCCAGGGTGTGGCTGAGGGAAGGTGTGGTTTTCCTTTACCAGCTGTTGCCTGAGAGGGGAGGGGTGACTTAATCACTGATATTTCTCCACAGCCAAGATCTTAACGCAGAATAATTGATTTTCTAAGGTAGAACAGAGACCAGCCGAAAACAAGATAGAGACATGCAGGTCCCCAGGCTCTAAGACCATAGCATTATACGCATCCTTGGCAAAGCTCTAGGGGAAAAGGTACAGACACCAGTCCCAGCCTTTTCTTAAAAAGACTAGTAAAATACTACTCCCAGAGATTCTAACCCAACTTTCTCTTACCTGGTCACCTAGCCAAATGGAGTACATCCAGCATGGGGTGGAGTCCACGGAAAAACTTTGATAGTTTTAATAACCAGAGTAGATCAACCCCCCCCCCCAAGGAAGGATGTGGCAGATGCATCTGAAGATCCAACCCATAAACATATGGCTGAGATGACAGAAATTGAGTTCAGAATGTGGATAGTAAATAAGATTAACATAATGGAAGAAAGGAAAGAGCTAGAACTTCAAGAAATTATTCAAAAAATGTCTCAAGAAATTAGTCAAAAGATGTCTCAAGAAATTATTCAAAAGATGACTCAAGAATTCAATAATTTCAAAGATAAAATTATCAAAGATTTTGAAACATTGAGGCAAGAGTTTGTAGCCCTCAAAGATTTGAAAAATACAGTAGAATCTCTTCGTAACAGAGTGTAACAGGCTGAAGAAAGGAACTCTGACATTGAAGACAAAGCTTTTGAACAAGCCCAAGAGTGCAAAGATGAAAAGAAATGGAAAGCAAAAATGGATCTTTCTCTCAGAGAGCTCTGGGATAATTTGAAGAAAACTAATATTCACCTTATAGAAATCCTGAAAGCGATGAAGCTGCCTCATAAAACAGAGGCTCTTCTTCATGAATTATGAAAGAGAACTTTCCAGACATGCAAAGAGATTCTGAAATTCAGATAGCAAACAGTTTCAGAACCCCAGCACAACTCAACTTGAACAAGACATCCCCCAGGCACATCATAATTAACTTCACTAAAGTTAATATGAAAGAAAATTCTGAAAGTAGTTAGATGCAAGAAAACCATAACCTACAAAGGAAAGAGTATTAGAATGACTGCAGATCTTCCTGCTGAAATCTTTCAGGCTAGAAGAGGATGGTCAGCAACTTTTAATCTCCTAAAACAAAACAACTTCCAACCCAGGATCCTATATCCAGCTAAACTGAGTTTCATCTATGATGGAGAAATGAAATACTTTAATGACATCCACATGTTGAAGAAATTTGCCATAACTAAACCACCTCTGCAGGAAATTCTCAAACCTATCCTCCATAATGACCACTGCAATCCCCCACTACAAAAGTAAACTCACCCAGAAACTTTGGGTCAAATTCCAACTTCCACAGTGGCAAAAGGATTAAAAATGTCTACTGGACTTTCGAACAACTCAAGGATCAATATCTCACCAGGTCTACCAATAATTTCAATCAATGTGAATGGCTTAAACTGCCCTTTCAAGAGGCACAGATTGGCTGATTGGATACAGAAACTCAGACCAGATACCTGTTGTATCCAAGAATCACATATTACTTTAAAAGATAAATACAGACTCAAGGTGAAGGGATGGTCATCTATATTCCAGGCAAATGGAAAGCAGAAAAAAAGCAGGTGTTGCGATTTTATTTGCAGATTCATTAGGGTTTAAACTAACAAAAATAAGCAAAGATAAGGATGGCCATTTTATATTTGTTAAGGGTAATACCCAAGATGATGAGATCTCAATTATCACTATCTACAGACCCAACCAGAATGCACCTCAGTTTATAAGAAATACTCTAACGGGCTTGAGCAACTTGATCTCTCCCAGTTCTATTATAGTCAGAGATTTTAACACTCCTTTGGCAGTGTCGGATAGATCCTCCAATAACAAGCTTAGGAGGGAAATTTTAGATTTAAATTTAACTATTCATCTTCTGGACCTAACAGACATCTACAGAACATTTCATCCTAACAAAACTAAATACACATTTTACTCTTCAGTCCATAGAACATACTCCAAAATAGATCGCATCTTAGGCCATAAGTCTAACCTGAGTAAATTTAAAAGAATAGAAATTATTCCATGCATCTTCTCAGACAATGGTGGAATGAAAGTTGAACTCAGTAACAACAGGAATCTGCAGTCTCATACAAAAATATGGAGGCTAAATAACCTTATGCTGAATGATAGATGGGTCAGAGATGAGATCAAGAAGGAAATTATCAAATTTTTAGAACAAAACAATAATGAAGATATGAGTAGTCAGAAACTCTGGGATACTGCAAAGGCAGTCCTAAGAGGGAAATTTATAGCTCTGCAAGCCTTCCTCAAGAGAACGGAAATAGAGGAAGTTAAAAACTTAATGGGACATCTCAAGCAACTGGAAAAGGAAGACGAGTCCAATCCCAAACCCAGCAGAAGAAAAGAAATAACCAAAATTAGAGCAGAATTAAATGAAATAGAAAGCAAAAGGATTATAGAACAGATCAATAAATCAAAAAGTTGGTTTTTTGAAAAAGTTAATAAAATAGATAAACCTTTGGCCAACCTAACCAAGAAAAAAAGAGTAAAATCTCTAACCTCATCAATCGGAAATGGTAAAGATGAAATACCAACAGACCCCCTAGAAATTAA
>NW_003852656.1:1182109-1183306 GCF_000181295.1 Otolemur garnettii | reverse complement strand
TCAGAATTCTACCAAACCTTTAAAGAGGAACTAGTACCTATATTACTCAACCTTTTCCAAAATATTGAAAAAGATGGAATACTACCCAACACATTCTATGAAGCAAACATCACCTTGATTCCCAAACCAGGAAAAGACCCAACAAGAAAAAAAAATTATAGATCAATATCACTAATGAATATTGATGCAAAAATATTCAACAAAATCCTAACGAACAGAATCCATCAACACATCAAACAAATTATACACCATGACCAAGTGGGTTTTATCCCAGGATCTCAAGGATGGTTCAACATACATAAATCTATAAATGTAATTCCTCACATAAACAAATCAAAAAACAAAGACCATATGATTCTCTCAATTGATGCAGAAAAAGCTTTTAATAATATCCAGCATCACTTCATGATCAGAACACTGAAGAAAATTGGTATAGAAGGGATATTTCTCAAGTTGATACAGGCCATCTATAGTAAACCCACAGCCAATATTGTATTCAATGGAGTTAAATTGAAATCATTTCTACTCAGATCAGGAACCTGACAAAGTTGCCCAATGTCCCCATTGCTATTTAACATTGTAATGGAAGTTTTAGCTATCGCAATTAGGGAAGAAAACATGATTAAGGATATCCATATAGAAGCAGAAGAGATTAAACTTTCACTTTTTGCAGATGATATGATTGTATATCTGGAAAATACCAGGGATTCAACTATAAAACTCTTAGAAGTGATCAAGGAATACAGTGGCATATCAGGAAATAAAATCAACACTCATAAATCTGTAGCTTTTATATATACCAACAGCAGCCAAGCTGAAAAAACAGTCAAGGACTCTATTCCATTTAAAGTAGTGCCAAAGAAGATGAAATATTTGGGAGTATACCTAACAAAGGATGTGAAAGATTTCTATAAAGATAACTGTGAAACTCTAAGAAAAGAAACAGCTGAAAATGTTAACAAATGGAAAAATATACCATGCTCATGACTAGGAAGAATCAACATTGTTAAACTGTCCATATTACCCAAAGCAATATATATTTTTAATGCAATCCCCATTAAAGCTCCACTGTCATACTTTAAAGATCTTGAGAAAATAATACTTTGTTTTATATGGAATCAGAAAAAAACTCAAATAGCCAAGACATTACTCAGGAATAAAAACAAAGCAGGAGGAATCACACTACCAGACCTCAGA
>NW_003852656.1:1172975-1180532 GCF_000181295.1 Otolemur garnettii | reverse complement strand
CTTTCTAAAACTAGAGTATAAATGTCTTAACACAATAACTAAGTAAATAGCATAAAGTCTATGTTAACCAGTTTGATGAAAATATTTCAAATTGTATATGAAAACACTACACTGTACCCCATTTTGCATTAATGTTCACAGCTATCGTTTAATTAAAAGAAAAAGACAATCTGTTTCCCTCCATTTACACATCACCCCTAGCCACCACTTGCTGAACCTATACTTTCCGCATTCTCCTCCCTCCCTTCTAAAAGACGTTTATAAAGGTTTCTGACCATGACTGAGACATTGGGTAATCATTCTTGTGGTTTCCCCCATGTGCAAGGTGTTTGTAAATAAACTTTTCTCTTATTAACCTACTGTAATTGTGAGTTGATCTTTCAGTGAACCAACCAAGGGTAATGAAAGGTAAGAGACCAAAAACAAGAGGTTATTCCAAGACATGAATGAAAGGAAGTAGAGTCTAGCTTCTGTATGGGCAACGTGGCCTTTATTTCACCTGGGTGGGAGTGGATTGAGTTCAAAAAAGAAGTCAGCACATGGGTTAATGTGGGGTGGGAGTATATGTATGTGAGGAGGTTGCTGTGAGCTATGATACCACAGCACTCTACCAAGTGCTGTTCTATGTGAGTGAGCTGAGTTCAAAAAAGAAGTCAGCACATGGGTTAAGGTGGGGTGCAAATATAGGGGGTAGGGATTGGTGCACTCATTCCTTCCTGGGCAGGACATTCTTTCCTAGGCCAAACAGTTCTATTTGGGCAGGTCCCTACATTCTGTGCTATCATGTTGGTCTTTATAGTCTATTATAAGGAGGCAACGTGATGGGTGTGGTGTCTCTTTGACTGCTTCCTACAGGTTGAAGGTCAATGTGCCTATAAGGAAAAAAAAGGAGAGAGAAGAGAGTAGTGTTTACAGGTACATTCTTGGGTCTTCAGTCTGAACTGGTTGATATCCACATAGGGTGAGGATATGAGTGGTGTTGTTTTTCAGGTGATTGCCTTGTCAATATATTGGGAGATGAGGTGGAGGATTACTGGTCTGAAACAGAATGAGAAAGATCATAATTAGTGGGCCTAACATAGGAAATAACCACAGACGCCCGGAATCAAATAAAGACCAGGAATTAGGTGATTCAAAATCTGTTTGTCTCTGTTTGATTTGTTCTTAGAGTTCTTTTACTTTGCCTGTGATTGTTCAAGTTTACAAAAAAACAACATTCTTCTCCCCAAAATACTCATGTGCCTCCTTTTTCTGCTGTAAGTAAATCTAAAGCCTAGTGATTTTGGAGGACTACTGCAGCTAAAGATTAATTTTGGATTATAAGATGATTAAAGAGCCTACTATTCTTGCCATATCTTCATTAATTTCTATGGAGAGTTTGTGGTAAAAGTGGAATTGATGTAGTAATGCCTGCAACAATGCCCATGCCAAGTCAAGCCACTATGCCTGTTCCAAGGAGTGCAGGGAGGAAGACCCCTCTTTTTTTATCTGGGAGTATGGGAATGCATCAGGGCCTGAGTTCAGGAGAAGTCATTCACAAAAGAAATTTGGGGGTGTAAGGAAAACTTGGGTGCAAGGGGTGGAGTGGTTAGTGTTTAGGCACTGATAGATGGAGCAGCCTCAGAGGAAAAATATTCCTGGAGGGGCACAGAAGGAATCAGATAAGGGAAAAGTTGAGTTGGGGGAAGAGAGATCAGGCTTTATAAAGCCTACAGAGTCTTCTGTACCGGTGAGATTGAAGCAGGTTAAATTGGGGGAGGGTAGGGGTGGAAAGTTCATAGTTTTGGAGCCAAACACAGCTGTGTTATTTTCTGCCAGAATGGAAGAGTTATATGTGTCTGGTAAAGGTATGGGATTGAAAAGATTTTGGTATAAAAAAGACACATTCAGCATCCTGAGGGTAAGAGGAGAGAGGAAGAGTTCAGGGCAGGCTTGGTGCCTGTAGCTCAGCAGCTAGAGTGCCAGCCACATACACCAGAGCTGGCAGCCCAGGCTTGCTGAACGACAATGACAACTACAACCACAAAAGAAAGAGTTTAGGGAAGCTGAGAAGGAGGTGTTTGAAAGCCAGGGAATAAGGGAGTGTTGTTATAGGTCTTGTAGGACAGTGAGGTCTAATCCTTTATAGGACAGATAGGTTATACTCGAAGAGAGTTTTTTTATGATTTATCTTGTTTCTTTCTGACTTGCTATGTCCTGAACTACTCCTCTATCTGATAATCCTACATGTATGAGGTATGTCCAGCAAACAATGGTCCTAACTCCACCTCCAGGGCATCCAGTGCCCATTATTTTGCCAGTCCAGTTCCTCTTTCCTCCATAAGAACATTCAGCAGCTTTGGCAACATTATAACAGTGTGCTGGCTTGTAAGTGTAGCTAGTGAAAGAAGGGGGTCTGAGGTAAGAATCAGGCATAGTTAATGTGGGAATAGGGTTGTAAGATATTCACAGAACGAGGATTAGGTAGCAAGACAACCTGTGCATTCATTTGGGGTTGATAGGGAGGGGGAAAGGGACAGGATTGACAGGAGAGGTAGCCAGAAGGAAAAGAAGTAGAAAGAAAAAAAAATGGGTTTCTTCAGGGAGAAAGTCTTGGAAGGTACCTTGTAGCCACAGATCTTTAAAGACTTCAAAAAAGGTCATCCCAGCTTTAAACATGTGAGAGTAGTTGGGCATCTTGAGAAAAGTTATGAAGAAAAGGAAAGAATCAGGGAGAAATATTACACATCTATGGAGAAGTGAACTCTTAAGGGATCCTGGTGAGTTTTAAGATGGTGGATGGTACTTCCGATTTCCTTGCGTGTGTGTGGGGGGGGGGTCTTCCAGTGTTGGAATTTTTTCTGCAGGACACAGCATTATTTGGAATCAGTGGATCCAGGTTGGGGGTCTAAGACGCAAATGGCCATGGGGGTGCTGTAGAGAATGGTGTAAGGACCTGTACAGTGAGGAGATATAGTCATGTGGGGAAAGGGAGATTTGAGGAAAACTTGTTGCCCTGCCAATTCATCTCTGATTTTCTCTGCTGAGGGTTGGAGTATGAGCTGGTTTATTGTTTTCCTAAGTTCATTCCTGATTTCCTGGAAGATGGGAAAATAGTTTCCTGTGATAGAGTCTGGAGGGGTCCAGGGTCCAGAATAATAGTTCTGCCATACATTATTTCAAACGGGCTGTAAAAGAGAGGTTTGCGAGTTGTAGAGCAAATGCAGAGTAAAGCAACGGGGAGGTGTTGAATCCAATCTTGTTTGTAATGGAACACTAATTTGGTGAGATGTTGCTTAAGGATGTTGTTTATTTGTTCTACTTTCCCCGATGTTTGCGGCCTGTAAGGCACATGTAAGCACCACTGAATTCCTAGTGCTTGTGAGGTTTGGGAGGTGATCTGGCTAATGAAAGCTGGGCCATTGTTGCTCTGAATAGAGTTGGGGAGGCCGAATCTAGGAATAATGTGGTGGATGAGGGTGGAGACAACTTCATGGGTTTTTTCACCTGTTATGGGGAAGGCTTCAACCCACCCTGAGAAGGTATCAACCCAATCTAGAAGGGGTTTATATTTTCATACAAGAGGCGTGTGGCGAAGTTGATCTGCCAGTCTTGTCTGGGAGTTTGGCCCTGGGCCTGATGTGTGGGAAAAGGGGGTGTTTTTATTGGATCCCTGTGGTGAGACCCAGATGCAGATTGTACAAGACTGGGTTATCTGTTTTTTTTTTATTAAGTCATTCATACTTTATCATAGGCACATTTATGCCATTATGGGATTCAATGTGTTGATTATACAAATTGGAATGTTTACATCCTACTAAACAATATAGCCTTCACTTCATTTACCCAATTATGGGAGTAAGACATTTATGCTCTACACCTAATACATCCAACTTGTACTTGCAATATGCTCCATAGGTGTGATCCCCCTACCAACCCTCCCTCTATTGATCCACCCACCTCCCTTCCCCTCTCCCTCCCCTTCCCTCCTTCATCCTAGGCTATATGTGTTTCATTTTTCACATGCATGTGTAAGTAATTGTAAATTGGTTTCACAATAGTACTGAGTACATTGGATATTTTTTTTCTATTCCTGAGATACTTTACAAAGAGAATATTTTACAGCTCCATCCATATATACATAAAAGAGGCAAAGTCTTCATTTTTTAATGCTGCATAGTATTCCATGGTATACCTATACCATAATTTATTAATCCATTCATGAGTCGATGGGCACTTGGGCTCTTCTATGACTTGGCAATTATGAATTGAGCTGCAATAAACAATCTGGTGCAAATATCTTTATTGCCAAATGATTTTTGGTCCTTTGGATAAATACCTAGAAGAGGAAT
The DNA here is from genome assembly GCF_000181295.1 of Otolemur garnettii. NCBI lineage: Eukaryota > Metazoa > Chordata > Mammalia > Primates > Galagidae > Otolemur > Otolemur garnettii. The sequence goes on along the minus strand of NW_003852656.1, from coordinate 1,176,201 downwards.
TGCAGGATCAAACAGCAGTTCTATATTTAGATCCCTGAGTGTTCTCCAAACTTCCTTCCAAAAGGAACGTACTAGCTTGCATTCCCACCAGCAGTGCAGAAGTGTTACCTTTTCTGCACATCCATGCCAACATCTGTGGTTTGGGGATTTTGTGAAGTGGGCTACTCTTACTGGAGTTAGATGGTATCTCAGACTAGTTTTGGTTTGCATTTCTCTGATGATTAATGATGATGAGCATTTTATCATGTGTCTACAGATCAGGCGTCCTCAAACTATGGGCCGTGGGCACATGTAGCCCACCTAGGACATTTATCTAGCCCACTGGGGGGGTTTGCAACCCTTCCTGTCCTGCTTAGCAGTTGACTTGTCCCAGGGCCCACAGTCCAGCCCTCCAATGGTCTGAGGGACAGTGAACTGGCCCCCTGTTTAAAAAGTTTGAGGACCTCTGATATAGACCATATGCCTATCTTCATCAGAGAAGCTTCTGTTCATGTCTCTTGCCCACAATGAAATGGGATCACGAGTTTGTTTATTTGTTTGTTTGTTTTTAGTAATTAGTTTGAGTTCTCTGTTGATTCTGATTATTAGAACATTGTTGGAAATATAACTTGCAAAAATCCTCTCCCATTCTGAGAGCTGTCTATTTGCTTTACTTAGTGTGTTCTTGGCAGTGCCGAAGCTTTTTAATTTGATCAGATCCCAGTAATCTATTTTGAGTTGTAATGTAGTTTGAGTTCTCTGTTCACTTCCATCAAACTGGTTAACATAGCCTTCATGTCATTTTCTTAGTTATTATTTTAAAACGTTCACATTCTACTCTTAGAAAGATTCACTTGTACCCTTGAAAGATAAACCTTAGAAGTGATCCCTCCAATCCCCCTCCCTCTACCCATTCCCCCCTCCCCTCTCTCTCCCTCCTCCCCATATTCTTGGGCTGTTATTAGGTTATAGCTTACATATAAAAGGTATAAATTAGTTTCATAATAGGGATGTGTACATTGGATGCTTTTTCTTCCATTCTGTTTTTTAATTTTCTGTGTTTTCTTTTTTTTTTTTATTGAATGGTAACTATGTACATTAATGCACTTCTGGGGTACAGTGTGGGGCTTTTACACACAATCTGAAAGACTTCCATCAAACTGGTTAACATAGCCTTCATGTCATTTTCTTAATTATTATTTTAAAACATTCACATTCTGCTCTTAGAAAGATTCACTTGTACCCTTGTAAGATAAACCTCAGAAGTGATCCCTCCAATGCCCCCCCTCCATTCTTGTGATACTTTGCTCAGAAGAACATTTTCCAGCTCCATCCGTGTGAACATGAAGGATGTAAAGTCTCCATCTTTCTTTAGGACTGCATAGTATTCCATGGTGTACGTATACCACAGTTTGTTTTTTTTTTTTACAAGGAAATGTGTAGTTTATTGAGTAATACAGTTAGTTGTGACTCAGAAGAAGTGAAAAACCTACAATTTAGCATATTTCCTTTATCATCAATATGAGGTTGATTTTTTTTATTATGATTTTTTAAGTTTTATTTTTAAGATTAAGCATCCTTATTGAAATTCCAGAAACATAGTCCTCACTGATTCTTTGGACACCCACACCTCAAAAAGTTAAAAGTGGTTCTTCAATTTTCAATGACAAAGTGGAAAAAAGGAACATGTTTATAAGCTACGGTCCAATTCTTCTGTCTTTTCAAGAAAATCTTATTTTGCAACCAAGCTGATCACCAAACCTAAAGGAAAGCCAGGTTTTCAAAAAGCCAACAAAACCCAGAAATAGGAATCTAAGTATCAATCCAAAATTATCACCCCCAAAAGACTGCTGGTGCAAAAAATGGGTAGGAAGCCAAATTCACATTTCTCATCAGAGAAGACTTTTGAAAACATGCCAGAAAGTTAGGAATTCTGGAACTACAGTTTCTAATGGAGGAAATGAAAATGTGCTGCTGGAATATTAACATTATTCTTACTAACAGAAGGTAAAGGGGGAGAATGTGGAATGAAAGGTAGCAAAAGAGAAGTTGTTTTGAATCTAGACTCTACTGCTCAGGAAGTTGAATAAATCTGAAACTCTTATAAGCCAGTAGGATTAAATTCTACATTTAGTAAGCAGCGCCTGGTGGCTCAAAGGAGTAGGAGGTGGCAGGTTCAAACCCAGCCCCCAGCCCCAGCCAAAAACTGCAAAAAACCCAAAAAAACAAAAAAACTACATTTAGCCTAAAACCACATACTATATACATGACTAATAAATATTGAGTGACCAACAGTGTTTGGTCAGTATTTTAAGATTATTATAAATTTCTATTCTGGAAAGCAGGAGATCAAAATAACATTGGAACATCCAGTCAGTTATAGAATAAAGGGCTCCCTGCAAAGAAAACTTAGCAGATATTCAGGTAGAAGGAAAATGAGTGACATGGAGTAAATGAGATCAGGAATAAGGCTTCTCACCAGCCCCAGCTGTAAGGGGCACCAATAGAATGTCTTAGAGGGATGCCTCTCAGAGATAAAACCAGAGGGCTGGTTCTCAGAGACAAAAAGGATCTGTACATTTAACTCCTGAGCCTCTTTGCCTTACTTAAAGCTTGGAGAAGAAAAGAAATATTTAATTTTTAACTATTTAGAGCTTTGGGAATGCTATAATATTTAATATTCTATAGCTTTCATTTTCTGAATCTTTGGCTTACAATTTTTCTCAATATATGTTGCATTTAAAAATGCATGAATGTGCCTTAATCAGTAGTACCACGTGAAAATATACACCTTGTTCTTCAATAGCATCTACATAGGAAAAGTGATTGATTGGTACCCTAAGTACTCTTCAGGATTACTCTGTGTTCATGATAAAAGATTAGGGCAAACTATTCCACTTCCATATCTTGAGCAGAAGTTAACTCATCTTCAATTTCATCTTCCCCAATATCTCCATTGATATCCACAGCAAGAAACAACCAATTAAAACATGGGGAAGCAGGATTAGGGAAATGTTTGTAAGGGTTTGCTCTAGAGAGAGAACCCATGCAAATCCAGCAGAAATACTGCATACAGCCAATACATGTCATCTTGTTACATTCATCTGATTTCTCCATGGGAGCCCAACAACGTGGGCAGCTTTAGAGTTCTTTTCTTTTTTTTTTTTCTTTATTTTATTTTTTTTTATTAAATGATAGCTGTATACATTAATGCAAACATGGGGTACAGTGTAGTGTTTTCATATAC